>NC_059268.1:20474183-20481683 GCF_017591435.1 Portunus trituberculatus | reverse complement strand
TCAAGATTTAGTGGCTAGTTTTTGCGAGTTTGCGACACCAAATCTCCCTCGTCTTGGATTCCGCTGATGGTGATGTTGCGTTTGGTCTCCTCACTTTGTATACATCTCGTTATTAACCCCTTGAGTACCAGGACGCGTTTCCATATTCATTCTGCTTGCTATTTGGTGATTTCATACAGCTTCAGAAACTTATGTGGGGATTAAAATAGTGAAGACTCTAGCCATTAATCTTCTGATCCCAATAGACCTTTCCTAATGTAAACAAAATCGTCTAATCACATCCAAAACTCGAGATAGAAATGCGGTCCAGTACTGAAAGGGTTAATACCTGTGTCATGAGCGGCTATTAACGCCTGCATGTTTACCTGTCGTTCGCGTGCTGCTTCTCCGCTCCTCTGCTCCTCGATGCACATTGAGACTGGAATCTAAGGCTTGTATTTTGAAGAGCCTCCCTCCTAAGACTGTATTATGCCGTTAATCCATCAAAGAGGAGGCGCACACGAGCCATTACTACTACTACTACTACTACTACTACTACTACTACTACTACTACTACTACTACTACTACTACTACTACTACTACTACTACTACTACTACTACTACTACTTCTACTACTACTACCCCTTCCACTACTACTACTAATGATAATAATAAAAACAACAAGCTTACGTACTCATGAATATTCAAAGCTAGATTACTGTTATTTTTCCCATCTCTATAAGCTTCCATTGTCCTCTGCTTCCCTCCGCTATCGTACGCTGGTGTAATGATTATCGTACCCCCGGGTCTGTACGAAGGCGCATCTATAGTGTCTAGGTACTTGTTAATTTTTATGACCCCCGTGTTGGATGATGGTGCGGTGATTTCTCTCGGGAAATCATCGTCACTTGTTTAGGAAATGTTATGTATAATAGCAGTAGTTTGTGTGTGTGTGTGTGTGTGTGTGTGTGTGTGTGTGTGTGTTTCCCCTTTCTCTTTTCTTTCTCTCTTCTCGTCCTCGTCTCGTCCTCGTCCTCCTGCACTAGCGTTGTCTGTCGTGTTAATAATGTACAGATGCAAGCACTCGCCTCTGTGTCAATCCTGGCCATATAATCAGTAATAACACCTTGTAACTCTACACCAGGCATAGGTTTCAGTTTTCCTTTGATAGCTCTGTGACGTGGTTTGTTTTGTGGCTTTTTAATGTAAATCGTCCCTGGGAGGCACAGCGGCGTAACGTAATGCTGTCCTGTATGGCCAGAGAGAGAGAGAGAGAGAGAGAGAGAGAGAGAGAGAGAGAGAAGGGTGCGGGGAGGTGGGTGATGGAGGTATGGGAAGCTTGGGGGAGGAGAAGCGAGAGTGAGGGACAGACGGGAGGGTGGGTGGCGCTAGCCAGCCGGGCTACATCAGAAACAGCTGTAACCAATGACAACTGCCATGAGAGAAGGTTGACAGATGTCACTTTTGTTTGAAATATAGATAGGAAAACTGCTTCATTAAGACGTAGGAAGCCGACATGCATGCATACATACACATGTGAGTGTACCTATTTGTTGGTGTACCATATATATATATATATATATATATATATATATATATATATATATATATATATATATATATATATATATATATATATATATATATATATATATATATATATATATATATATATATATATATATATATATATATATATATATATATATATATATATATATATATATATATATATATATATATATATATATATATATATATATATATATATATATATATATATATATATATATATATATATATATATATATATATATATATATATATATATATATATATATATATATATATATATATATATATTATTGTATTCATGTTGATTCTGGAAAATTAATCTTAATATTGTTGCCAAACGCTTCCCGTGCAAAGTCGCCGTGGTCGGCTGGGATTAGCTTACCTTGAGCCGGTGAGAGAGACAGTGAGAGGTGAAGACGAAGATAGTGATAATAGTGATATTAACGAAGAGAACAGTGTTTCTGTAGCCTCTCAATAATCAGAGGTTAACTATTTATACAGCGTTGAGGACAGAAGGCGGACAGCGGTGTGTGGATGGGTCACTGTACCTGCTGGTGATAGGGACACATCAGCCGCCAAACAATCCTTGGCTACCATAAGACGTAATAAATTGGTGTAACTCATCATTTCACGGTGTTGCGATGTCATAACTTAACGTTGGTATCCTCCAGGACAACATATCAGTGAACTAACACCTGCAGATACTTAAAAACACCAATAATCCAAGCCTTAGATACGTAAACAAGCCAATCCCCTGATCCGCCGTCTTTCTTTCAGCCATTATCTGCTTCATATCTCACTCATTACAGACCAGACAGGTCACACAGTGGAGCCATAGACCTAATCTTTCGTATCCATTGTTGAAATATATCCGCAGTTGCTTGAATTGTGTGTTATGGAGGCCAAGTGAGGGTAGCGGGCCAGAACGTGACGTCACGAACCCTCATGCTGTGACGTCATCACTGCTCCCGCCCAAATGTTCCGCCGATCACAGGTCGTCGACTTCCACTATTATTTACATTTGTCTTGGCTAATATATTTCGAGTCACAAGTACCTTTTAAGGGTTTCTAGTGATAGTTCGTTGTGTTTTACGTGTCTTTCATGCTTGTCTAGAGTGAATTACGGTGATTTAGAGGGTGTTAATGTCTCAAATAAGAAGGCGAAAATACGATAAAATTTTTCCCCCCGCTATCAGCGATTTTTTATTTGAGGATGTAGCGAAGTGTTTGTGTTTTCAAAGACTAGTTCATGATGAAAAAAGTGTGCAGGGCTCCTGATAAGTTAAATATGTGGACTTTAAGAATAATTTGTAGCCCTGTTTATATCGTAAAACACGTCACTTTTTAAATATTTATTTTTCTAATTCGGCGAGTTGCCAGGTTTTGATATATCGAAATAATAGTAATAATTTTTAAAAAACGTTATCGATTCCGTTGAATGAAATTGGTGGGCTTTAGAATTGTTTTTAAGCAAGTCGAAGTTGTAACACTTTATTTACGATGTTTTTTGATATATTTTTATTATTCCTCATTCCGGCATTATTTTTATGTTTTAGAAATTAGTTTTCATGGAAAACAAATCGGAATTTTTATAGCATTCGTGTCCAGCTGCCTTTTTGGGAATCTTGATTTTCAAAATGAATTGCGTAACGTATATATGTGACGTCATCAAGGGGGGCCTGGCGGGTGGTCTCAGGCCGACTCCTTGCTCCCGGCCCGGGGTCGCGGGGAGGGTGTGTGTGTGTGTGTGTGTGTGTGTGTGTGTGTGTGTGTGTGTGTGTGTGTGTGTTCGTCTGGTGTGTGTGTCTTCGTGTGGCTTGTGTGTCTTCGTGGTGTGTGTGTTCGTCTGGTGTGTGTGTCTTCGTGGTGTGTGTGTGTGTGTGTGTGTGTGTGTGTGTGTGTGTGTGTGTGTGTGTGTGTGTGTGTGTGTGTGTGTGTGTGTGTGTGTGTGTGTGTGTGTGTGTGTGTGTGTGTGTGTGTGTGTGTGTGTGTGTGTGTGTGTGTGTGTGTGTGTGAGGAGGGTGGTGGAGAGGGAGATGACATGATGACAGGGAGGGACGGGGCATGGAGGGGAAGGTCAAGCTGGTGGAACCTAAAGACTTCGTTTTTGAGGTTGTTGAACCTATCAAAGAAACTGAAGTGTTGACCTGGTGTGGAACTACCAGATGTTGTTACTGAGAAATTATATGGCCAGGATTGACAAGGATTCAAGTGCTGGCGTCTGTGCAAGTCTTATGGAGAAGAAAACATATGAATATTTCTTAATCTTTCCTCTGTTTTTACTTTGTCGTCTTTTCTCTCTATCTTTCTGTACCGCGAATGTTTCCAGGCGTATCGAGTACCTAGGTACATAAAAAAGTGTAAATTGGCTTTTGTGAATATAATCCCTCTATGAATGAAAGACTTGATTGCGGTAGGAGTTATTTTACTACACTTTCAAGGATCTTTATCTTTCTCTATTAACTCTGACTGGTACTACGGCTTCTACTTTTCATTTTCCTTGGCCGTTTCCCTGGAGGGGTGTTGGCGCTATGTACGAGTCTCCTTAGATTGGTTGTGTTCCTTGTATCTTCCTCTGTGATTCCCAACCTCTGCTGCTCTATCATAATTCCATCCTTTCATCTCTTTAGGCCCGTATTCTGAAATGCTTTGCTCTCACCGTCACTGCTTTCCAAAGGCTCTAGTTGAAGATACTCATGTTTTTAAGAGTATTTTTATGATTCTGGAGATAGATTGGCGAGATTTTTCGTTTATTAAAAGGAGAAACTGTCTTGAAAACCTGGCTAGTTGTCTCTGGCCTTGGAAAATTGTTGTAGTGACAGGGAAAGACGCTTCTGGGTACAAGTGTTATGTCTTCCCTTCGATCTTCTCAAGTAATTTTCTTCAAACTCTTCTAATTTTGAAGCACTACTGAAGGCAAGGGAGGAGATGGGTCACGTAATCCCTTCAATTCTGAGACGCATTTTTACCTTGATTTTTGGCTGTTTCGATGATTTTGCTTACATTAGGAAGGGTCTATGGAGGTCAAAAGAATGATGGCCAGAGTCTTCGCTATTGAAATCCTAACATATGTTTCTGAGGCTGTAACCAGAATGAATATGAAAACGCGTCCTGGTACTGAAGAGACTAAACTTACAAAGAACTACAGTGATAGAAGCAGGAGTAATTTCAGTCGTTGAGTTGGGTTAGACTACAAAATAAGCGTCGTGGGATGGCCTTGTACTTGTATCTTTGTAGTATTAGTATAAGTGTTTGTAGTAGTAGTATCTTTGTACACTATTTTGAAGAGTAAACACCAAATACTCTCTTATATTATGACTCTTACTTGTGTCTGGCCTAATGACCTAAATTTGATAACACACATACACATACATACACACGCGCCACCTTGAGTTAAACCACACTAGCTAGACTGCGTGGCCTCAAATGTATACTGGTGTGTTTGTGAACCAGTACGTGTTTTGTTTAGCCACGTGACTCAGATAGCTTCAGATGTGGTGTGCCTTTTTTTAAGATTTTTTTGTATTTTGGAGGGAGAAAGGTTAGACTGCGGTTGGTAAGTTATTTTGTATTGCTAAGGTGTGTCTCAAGGATTGTGCTTCAGTGATAGTAATAGTAGTAGTAGTAGTAGTAGTAGTAGTAGTAGTGTTGTAATGTTAGTAGTAGAAGTAGTGTTAGTAGTAGTAGTAGTAGTAGTAGTAGTAGTAGTAGTAGTGTTAGTAGTAGTAGTAGTAGCAGTAGCAGTAGTAAGAGATCATAGGACTTAAAATTGAAGTGTAAATATGTAAGTGTGTTTTTGTCACCAGATGTCTAACCACGAAAGTGTGACAGCGGTTAGACGAGGAGACCTGAATACTCATTTTGGTTGCCCTTAGCCAGATTTCCCCTATTACATATATAGAAATCACAGTAAACCTTATAAATGTAGCGTCACTGTCTGGGATCTTTTTCGGGGACTGGTATGTAAGTGTGTCTTTTCGTGTACTCATTTTGGTTGCCCTAAGCCAGACTTCCCCTATTACATATATAGAAACCACAGTAAACCTAAATGTAGCGTCACTTTCTCGGATCTTCTCGGGGACTGGTATGTAAGTGAGCCTTTGTGTTTACTCGTTTTATTGACCCTTGCCAGATTTTCCCTCTTACATAGAAATAACTACACCAAAGCCTTCTAAATGTAGTGTGAGTCCAGCGCAGAGGAGGTACAGAAAGAGGTGCTGTGTGTGTATTAGTATAAAAAATCTCAAACACTTCTGCGCTTCACCTCTATTTCAAAATGCTTTATTTAAATTTGCATGAGTTTTTAAGATATTTTTACAGTTTTAGAGACAGAGTGACAAGATTTCTACATTTTCAACTGGAGAAACACTCTTGAAAACTCTACTAATCATCTCTGTGGCCTTGAAAATAGTCATGGTTAGAGAGCAAAGCATTTCTGAATATGAATCTTGGTATAAATAAGGTGTTTTGTGATTCTAGAGACAGAGAGACAAGATTTCTACATTTTCAACTGGAGAAACACTCTTGAAAACCCTACTAATCATCTGTGTCCCTTGAAAATAGTCGTGGTGAGAGAGCAAAGCGTTTCTGAATACGGACTTTGGTATAAATAAGGTGTTTTACGATTCTAGAGACAGAGTGACAAGATTTCTATATGATTAACCGCAGAAACACTCTTGAAAACCCCGCTAATCATCTATGGGGCCCTTGAAAATAGTCGTGGTGAGAGAGCAAAGCGTTTCTGACATACGGGCCTTAATTTAAGAGTCGTAACTTGATTCCTGTGGCACCCGAGACGTGTTGTTGTAGTGACGTGTGGTTACGCTCGTTACGTAATGGGTTGTTTGCCCTGCGCCCTTCTCTCTCCCTCTCTCTCCCTCCTCCACCCAATTCTTCGTCTTATCTTCCTTGCGCCAGACTTAATGAGCGCCTTTGGTTGTGTTTAGGGAAATATGTTAATGTAGTTTAGTGTGTCGTGAGTAACTCTATGTGTGTGTGTGTGTGTGTGTGTGACGCCCGTATTCAGAAACGCCTTGTTCTTTGACCATGACAGTTTTCCAAGGCCACAGAGACGACTAGCTGGGTTTTCAAGGCAGTTTTTCCTTATAATAATCAAGAAATCTTACCAGTCCATCACCGAAACCATAAAAATTACCCTTAAAAACATCAGATCTTCAACTAAAGCCTTTGGAAAGTAAAGATAGGGAGAGAGCAAAGCGTTATGAATTCTGGCCTTAGTAGTAAAGTGTACACAAAAATATGTTTACGAACTCACTTTTCCTCTATTCTTTTCTCCCTTTTCTTCATCCATCTTCCTGTTAGTCATTCTCTTTCCCTCATTCCCTTCCTCTCCTTCCTCCTCCTCTATCTTTTCATAGCTAACCATATTAGAGCGATAGCGTTGATATCAATGTTGTATTACGTTATGGGGATTTGCGATATTACTCTCTCTCTCTCTCTCTCTCTCTCTCTCTCTCTCTCTCTCTCTCTCTCTCTCTCTCTCTCTCTCTCTCTCTCTCTCTCTCCTGTATGTTTAGGAGCAATGTGTCTTATCTACGCTCAAAGATAAGGTTTTGTGGTGCACGATTCCCTGTTGTGGTGGTGGTGGTAGAGAGAGAGAGAGAGAGAGAGAGAGAGAGAGAGAGAGAGAGAGAAAGGTGTTTGTGGTGTCGAGGGGAACATCTTGCGGTGGTGATAGTGGTGGTGGTGGTGAAGGCGGCCCTGTTCTGTGGTGGCGAAGGTGGTGGTCGTGGTGGTGGTGGTGGTGGTGGCGGTGGTGATGGTGGTAGTGTTGATATCGTTATCTTAGACATCACTGGTGCTTCTTACATATCGGTGTGGGGAGATAAGAGATGGTGGGGAGCCGGGGAGGGGAGGGAGTGGGGGTGATAGATAGGTAGAGGGGGAGGATAGAGGGAAGGAAGACAGAAATAGGAAGATAAAGG
>NC_059268.1:20466683-20469183 GCF_017591435.1 Portunus trituberculatus | reverse complement strand
AAAGTGGTTTAATTTTACCCAAAGCTCAAGGTAAAAATGTGTCCCAGTACGGAAGGGGTTAAAGAAGGAAGGGAGAAGTGAACAACAGAACAGAGTAACAGGTACATTAAGAAGGAAGTATAGTAGGAGGGAAGGGAGAAATCAACACCATAGAGTAACAAGTATAGTGAGAAAGGAAGGGAGAGATCAACAAACCACACAGAGTAACAAGTATAATAAGAAAAAGGAGAAATGAACAGCCTTCGAGTAAGTAGTAAGAAGTGAAGGGAGGAACCAACACCCACAGAGTAACAGGTATAGTGAGAAGGAAGGGCGAAATCAACAAAGCACACAGTATCAAGTATAGCAAGTCTGCAAGTATTAACCTCTTCAGTATCGTGACGCGTTTTCATATTCATTCAGCTTACTATTTAGTGATTTTATACACCTTCAGAAACTCATGCGGGGATTGAAATAGTGAAGACTGTAGCCCATTAATCTTTTGACCTCCATAGACCCTCCCTAATGTCAATAAAACCGTCTAATCGTGCCCAAAACTCATGGTAAAAACGCGTCTCAGTACTGAAGGGGTTAAGAGTGAATTACCATGCATCCTTCACACAGACACTGGCGTTAATTGATGCATGTTAAGCTTTTTACACTCCGATCATAATTGTCCGTCACTCCAGTCAGCTACGGAGGGAGGGAGGGAGGAGAAGGAGAGGGAGAGGGAGAAGGAGAGGGAGGAGTGGAAAGAGAGGGAGAGAGAGGAAAGGTGCTACTGTGTCCTGCTCCCCATCTATCCAACACAAGCCTAAATAAACTATACTGTTTCGTTCTGCTAGTGTTTGTTTGAGATCGTAAGAACATTAACCCCTTCAGTACTGAGACGCATTTTTACTTTGATTTTTGGGTGTGATTCGATGATTTTATCTATATTAAGAAGGGTCTATGAAGGTCAGAAGATTAATAGCCAGAGACTTCACTATTTTAATCCCAGCATAACGTTACCCCTTCAGTATTGAAACGCATTTTTTACCTTGAATTTTGGATGTGATTAGACGATTTTACTTGCATTAGAAAGAGTCTATGGAGGTCAGAAGATTAATGGCCTGAATCTTTATTTTAATCCCCCACATAAGTTAGTGAAGCAGTACAAAATCACCAAATAGTAACCAGAATGTGAAGGCGGCATGGCTCTGAAGGGGTTGTAAGACTGGTGGAAGGATAAACAGACAATACACGTGCCAGTCTTGCAAAATGTTATCTTATCTTTGGACTTTCCTTCATTCATTTGACTAATCTTCCCACGCGTCAGTACTGCAAAATATTACTTTATCTTTGTACTTCCACACATCTTTACCCATACATCCTGTTTCCTCTCATCCTACATCCGCACATCCTACATCCACACATCCTTACCCATACATCCTGGTTCCTCTCATCCTACATTCACACATCCTACATTCACACATCCTTCTTCATCATATCTTACTTTCACACATCCTACTTCCACACATCCTCACCCATACATTTGTCTAATCTATGGACACTCCCTAATGACTCAGCACTGACGATAATTTGAGATGCTGTTCCTTTCATCCACCAATCTGTTTAAGAGTTATGGTTTCTTAATTTCTATCTCATTTATTAGTCTAACCTTATTAAGTTATTTATGAAAGAAGAGGAAACTGACCAAGGGTAACGAAAAAAAAAAAAAAAAAAGGCCCAGTTAGTTGCCAGTTCCCTTACAGGTCACTGAAACCCATTATATATAACTTATTCTATTTTTTTATTTTTATGTAAGCGAGCATTGGGAGAGAACAACAACATCAACAACAACAACAACAACAACAACAACAACAACAACAACAAAAAAAAAAAAAAAAGGCCACTGAGTTCCAAATCCTACAAAGAAATCGATGATCCAGAATTTCGAGGATTAATCTGGATACGAAGGAATTGGATCTTAGAGTGGAATAGAGTAGTGGATGAGTGGCTTGGTAACTCCACCGTTGCCTTATGGACTGGAGTGGCGTCATGGTGCAGTGGAACCATGCGTACTTTTGGGGTCCGAGGGGTCTCCAAGCGCACGGGTTCGAATCCTGTCCACGGTCCGAGTGTAGGTTAGGCTTCCTCACTTGGGGTAACGGTTTCCTAGCGGGTGGGCTTTGAGTTAGGAGGTACCACAAAAAGTATCCCCTTTAGCCCATAAATTCCCGTGAAAGCCCACATAGTATAGAGAAAAAGAAAAAAGACCCTCGTGGCAGTGGCTGGGAGGCTTGGGAGTGCTATTGGGGGCTTCACACAGGTGGCTTACAGGTGTGTGCCGGATGCTGGGATCTCACCTTTTCCTTCCCGTGACCTCAATGACGAGAGACAGGTGAAGGAGGCGGTGGCGGGGTTAGTAAGGTGTTAATAATTAGGGGCGTATTCTCAAACACTTCTACGCCTCACCTCCACTATTTCAAAGGGCTTTATTTAAGTTTACACAAGTTTTTAAGGTGTTTTTACGATTCTA
>NC_059268.1:20456683-20461683 GCF_017591435.1 Portunus trituberculatus | reverse complement strand
GTCGATTGTTTTATGAGGAGGAGGAAGAGGAGGAGGAGGAAGGGGGATGAGTTATGGGAGAAGAATAAAGCTAGATGAGGAGGAGGAGGAGGAAGAGGAAGAAATAAAGTAGTTGGAGAAGAGGACATAGAGGAGGAAGAGGAGGAGAAGGATGAAAAGGAGAAGGAGGAGGAAAAGGAGGAGGAGGAGGAGGAGGAGGAGGAGGAGGAAGAAGAAGACGAGGAGAAAGGGGGATCATCCTTAAACCACTACTACTACTACTACTACTACTACTACTACTACTACTACTACTACTACTACTACTACTACTACTACTACTACTACTACTACTTGTACTACTACTCCAACCACTACTCGTTATATTAAAACTGAGAAGGAACACGAGAGAGAGAGAGAGAGAGAGAGAGAGAGAGAGAGAGAGAGAGAGAGAGAGAGAGAGAGAGTCGAACGAGGATGTGGAAGGGGAATGCTGTAAGTGGTAAATATTTTTGTTACTGCGTGGTTGGAGACGAAAAAAAGATGGCGGTGGTGGTGGTGGTGGTGGTGGTGGTGGTGGTGGTGGTGGTGGCGGTGGTGGTGATGGTGGTGGTGGCGGTGGTGGTGATGGTGGTGGTGGTAGGTAAGTGAGTGAAAGTGAGTTATTTTAAAGCTTATTCATCTACTTATGATATTATGGCATCATTTGGCAGCTGCTACAGAGAGAGAGAGAGAGAGAGAGAGAGAGAGAGAGAGAGAGAGAGAGAGAGAGAGAGAGAGAGAGAGAGAGAGAGAGAGAGCGGTTACTGCTTAAACTACTACCACCACTACTTTTGCCACCACCACTACTACTACTACTACTACTACTACTACTACTACTACTACTACTACTACTACTATTAATCAAATTTATGTTAATTGTGTTGTTGCATTCCTTAAGAGACGGTACGTGTGTGTGTGTGTGTGTGTGTGTGTGTTAGTAAGTTTCACACGATCTGAAGTTGTTTCTAAGTAGTAGTACGTGCCTCTCTCTCTCTCTCTCTCTCTCTCTCTCTCTCTCTCTCTCTCTCTCTCTCTCTCTCTCTCTCTCTCTCTCTCTCTCTCTCATTTTTCGTATTTTAAAATTTAATAAAGAATATAATTACCATAGAGAGAGAGAGAGAGAGAGAGAGAGAGAGAGAGAGAGAGAGAGAGTTTTGGCGCGTCTCCTTATTATATTTATTTGTTTTGTTTTTATCTAAGGGTGAAGTGTATGACGGTTGTTGAGGCCATTACAAGTGGAAAATAATAAATAATAATAATAATAATAATAATAATAATAATAATAATAATAATAATAATAATAATAATTCTGTCTCTTATCGTGTCTGTTACTGTTTTATTTTATTCCTTTTTATCGAAGCTTTCACTTTCTTATTCAACTGTGCTCACTACATCCTGTCTCTCCCTCTCTCTCTCTCTCTCTCTCTCTCTCTCTCTCTCTCTCTCTCTCTCTCTCTCTCTCTCTCTCTCTCTCTCTCTCTCTCTCTCTCTCATATGAGTTTTCAGTGGCACCTCTTACACACACACACACACACACACACACGTAAAAATGTTTATCGTGAACAGTGTGTCAAGGTTAAGTGATTTAAGTCTCTCTCTCTCTCTCTCTCTCTCTCTCTCTCTCTCTCTCTCTCTCTCTCTCTCTCATCATTTTTATTATGTTTTAAATAGTAATAAAGGAAAAACATGAGATAAAGAAGGAAGGAAGGAAGGAAGGAAGGAAGGAAGGAGGAGGGAAGAACAGAATAAGGAGAAAGAAGAAGAAGTAGTGACAAGAAGTAGAAGAAAGGAAGATACGAGAGGAGGAGGAGGAGGAGGAGGAGGAAGAGGAGGAGGAGGAAGTGAATGAGTAAGAGAAGGAGGAGGGAGGGAGGGAGAGAGAGGAGAGAGGAGTGATAGTAGTAAGATGAAGTGATGGAGGGAGAGGAGGGAAGGAGATATTAGGGGTGATTAATGGAGAGAGAGAGAGAGAGAGAGAGAGAGAGAGAGAGAGAGAGAGAGAGAGAGAGAGAGAGAGAGAGAGATTTGCTACTCCATAAAAACAATTAGATTATCAAAATTTGAGGATAAATGTCTTGTAACGTCACTCCAGATGATGATGATGATGATGATGATGATGATGATGATGATGATGATGATGATGATGATGGTGGTGATGATGATGAGGAGAGGCGGTGTCTGAAGAAGCACCACCAACAGCAGTATGTGTGGGTCGTTGGAAGGAAGTTTTGTGTATTTATTCTTTCAGCTGCTTGAGTAACACCACCACCACCACCACCTCTCTCTCTCTCTCTCTCTCTCTCTCTCTCTCTCTCTCTCTCTCTCTCTCTCTCTCTCTTCTGATTCTCTCTTCTAATTCATCCATTCTTTCTCTATTCTACCAATCATTTTTCTCTTTTCTCCTCTCGCTGTTTCTGCTCTCATCTTTCTCTCTTCTATTCACCACCACCACCACCACCACCACCACCAAAACCACCACCACCACCACCACCACCACCAAGCCTTCCTTCCTCGTGGCGGTTCTGGAGGAGGAAAGAACAGAGGAATGGGAAGGAGATAGGAGAAGGTTCTGTTAATTTATGTTATGCTAGTCTATTACGTTAGGTTAGGTTAGGTTAGGTTAGGATAAGTTAGGTCAGGTTCAATTGAGTTATAATTTTTTTTTGCGGGAGAGAAATCAATGTTAAGTTTCTATAGACTCATTTTGATTAGGTTAACTTCTTCAGTATTGGAATGCATTTTTACCTTGAGTTTTGGGTGTGATTAGACCATTTTATTGACATTACGAAGGGTCCATGGAGGTCAAAAGATTAATGGCCTCAGTCTTCACTATTTTAATCCCCCACATGAGTATCTGAAGCTGTATAAAACCACCAAATAGTAATCAGAATGAATATGATAAACGCGTCCTGGTGCTGAAGGTGTTAAGTTGAATTATCAATTATTGTTACCTGAGTTACATCCTTGTCTGTAGTCATATTTAGGTTACCCACGTGGCTTTGTTTGTACACTTCCCGCGACAAGCAGAGCACGCCGTACTCCCTTCCCTTCTCTCACAGTCGCTCTCAGCTGCTCGCTTCCCACAACGCACTAATCAGTCAACCAGTGTGTTATCATCAGGCGGGAGTGAGTGGCAGGTAAGCCGGATGTCACAGTCTGGCTGGCAGGTCCGTGTCCTCTTCCCTTGGCTCGCATTTTGAAACACGATCAGTAGCCAGGAGAGAGACAGAAATATATTTTTATATAAGAGGGGAAAATGGCTAAGGGAAACAAAAAAGACCCACTTAATTGCCAATCCCCTTGCAGGTCAGAGTCATTCGAAAGAAAGGGATAGATGTCTTGAAATCTCATTCTTAAGAGAAGTCAAGTCGTAGGAAAATGGAAATACAGAAGCAGGCAGGGAGTTCCAGAGTTTACCAGAGAAAGGTATGAATAATTGAGAGTACTGGTTAACTCTTGCATTAGAGACTTGGGTTTAAGCTTGAGAAATTCAGGTTTAGGGAAAGAAATAGGAAGGAACTGGTTTTGTAACAGAGTGGTTGATGAATGACACGCACTCAGTAATCGTCTAGTTAGTGCTGAGTCAATAAGGAGCTTTAAAAGAAGGTTAGATATATTTGGTTTTCAATGGTGTTTAAACGATTCTATTAACAGACTGACATGATATTTATATTTTTAACAGGAGAAAAAAAATCATGAGAACCTGGCCAGTCATCTCTGTGTCCTTGGAAAATAGTTGCGAAGAATGTTTTTGCTGCTCTAGTAAGAGATTGATAACATTGCCACAGTTTTAACGGGAGAAATGTCATGGGAACCTGGTCAGTCGTATCTGTAGCCTTGGAAAATATTTATTAAGAGTGTTTTTGCATTTCTAGTGAGAGATGAACGGTATTTCACAATTTTAACAGGAGAAACAGTCATGAGAACGTGGCCTATTATTTCTGTAACCTTGGAAAATATTATTAAAAGTGTTTCTGCTGTTTTGGTGAGAGATGAACAATGTTTCTACAGTTTTAGCAGGAGAAACAGTCATGAGAACTTTGGCAGTCATTTCTGTGCCCTTGGAAAATAGTTATGAAGAGTGATTTTGTTTTTCTAGTGAGAGATTGGTAATATATCGACAGTTTTAACAGGAGAAAGTATTGGGGACATGATCAATCGTCTCTATAGCCTTGGAAAATAGTTATTAAGGATGTTTTGCTCTTCTAGTGAGAGATTAACAAAATTTCTACAGTTTTGACATGAGAAGCAGTCTTGGAAACGTGGGTAATCATCTCTTTAGCCTTGGAAAATAGTAATTAAGGGTGTTTTTGCTCTTTTAGTGAGAGATTAACAATATTTCTACAGTTTTTTACACGAGAAACAGTCTTGGGGACCTGGCTTATCATCTCTGTGGCTTTGAAAAAAAGTCGTGGTGGACAGCAGTGATTCTTTCTTCACTGTTTCGTCTTTCACTATCTCCTATAACGTGGTAGATTAGATTATCTTATTACTAGAGTTTTTTTTTTATATAGGAAGCCTAAAAGTTTCACTCATTTTCTTTGCCTTCACTAAAAATAACTATTCTTTATGAGTGTTGATATTAATGTTGACTAATACACTGACTGAGATACTGATACACCTAGACCTCAACTAAAGACATTACTGAGATGCCTGAAAGAGAAACAAAAGGAGCACATTTACCCCTTCACTACACGTTTTCATATTCATTCTGCTTACTATTTGCTGATTTTATACAGCTTCAGCAACTCATATGGGGATTAAACTAGTGAAGACTCTGGACCATTAATTTTCTGACCTCCATAGACCCTTCCTAATGTCAATTAAATCATCAAATCACACCCAAAACTCATGGTAAAAATGCCTCCCAGTACTGAAAGGGTTAGAAACAGTCATCCTTGAACTTAAGATGTGGAGGAGCCCATACATAGATCAAGGACTAAAGAAAACTGGAGATAAGGTTTGTGGCGTGAGGAAGATAA
>NC_059268.1:20434183-20446683 GCF_017591435.1 Portunus trituberculatus | reverse complement strand
GTTTCTGCATTTGATAATGTAGAAAGCTTGTCACTTTGTGTGTAAATTTGTAAAACACCTTAAAAATCGCTGTATTCTCTCACCACGACTATTTTCCAAGGCCACAGAGATGATTAGCGGGATTTTAAAGAGTGTTTCTACAGTTGATAATGTAGAAATCTTGTCACTCTGCTTGTAGAATCATAAAAACACTTTAAAAATCGCTCTTTTCCCTCTCCATGACTATTTTCCAAAGCCACAGAGATGACTTGCGGGGTTTTAAAGAGTATTTCTACAGTTGATAATGTAGAAATCTTGTCACTCTGCCTGTAGAACCGAAAAACACCTTAAAAACTCGGGTTAACTCAAATATAGCCTTTTGAAACAGTGCAGGTGAAGCGCAGAAGTGTTTGAGAATACGAGCATTACCTTACCTGCTTGGCCTCGCTGGTGTAGCTTCCCCTGTGATCTTAAGCTCCCCTCGTGTTCTTATGGAGTGTGGTGCCCTTGTCCACTCATTTTCTTAGTGTCGTGAAATGTCTGTAGCTTTGGTCCGTTCTGCTTCTTCTGTTCCCTTATCTGTGCATGTTCACCTTTCACCTTTCTCCTTGCTGTGGGTTTGTGGGTGTGGTGGGTGAGGCAGGGAGGTAGTGGAGAGAGGTAACACTCGCATACCTAGTCACAATATGGCAAAACTGTATGCTTGCTACCACTAGGGAATACAAAGGAAGGCTGTAGTGGTGTTGTATGTTGGTGTGTTGGCCCTTTCACTGTTGCTTACATGAGATTTGCAGGGAATATGATAAAGGGGATTGAAGTAATATTGTCAAGGTTTGTGATCAAGATAGAGCTGGAAATGACGAGTTTTGAGGTGGTAATGGTACAGAGAGAGAGAGAGAGAGAGAGAGAGAGAGAGAGAGAGAGAGAGAGAGATGGAATGGACTCAGTAATCAAGTTCTTAGTGCTGAGTCAAAAGGGAGCTTTGAAAATTGATATTCATGGTTTAGATTAAGTTAAGTTAGCTTAGGTTGTTAGGTTAGGTTAAGTTAGATTACTTAAGGTTAAATTAGGTTAAGATAGGTTAGATAAAGTTAGATTAAGTTATGTCAGGTTAGGTTAAGTTAAGTTAGGTTAGGTTAAGACTCCAAGCATTTGTGGTGCAGTGAATCACCACCAAGTAAAATCTAACGCCTTCATGATTCATCCTTTGTGTTCTTGTGTCTCTCATTTGTCTTGTATATTATTCTCGTGTTGCTTCTTCCTCTCCTTCCTTATTTGTCGGCTGCAGTTTCTCATTCTCTCATTGTGGCTTCCCTTGGCGGTGTTGGCTGGTCTCCACTCTGCACTCTAAGACAAGGAATGTTAAATCGTGTTTTTATCATAATTTTGTTGATTTTGCCAGTAATTGTATGTATTGTTGTCTTTGTATTGTTATGTTATTTATTGTAGGTTTGTTTTGTGTATAATTTCTTGTCTTCTTCTTCTTCTTCTTCTTCTTCTTCTTCTTCTTCTTCTTCTTCTTCTTCTTCTTTTGCTTCTTTCATTCATGTTTTGCTCCTTGTGTGTGTGTGTGTGTGTGTGTGTGTGTGTGTGTGTGTGTGTGTGTGTGTGTGTGTGTGTGTGTTTGTGTCTCTCTCTCTCTCTCTCTCTCTCTCTCTCTCTCTCTCTCTCTCTCTCTCTCTCTCTCTCTCTCTCTCTCTCTCTCTCTATAGGTTCCAATAGCAGTGTTTCCCTTTGGATGTATGTTCCACTTTCACCTCTCTCTCTCTCTCTCTCTCTCTCTCTCTCTCTCTCTCTCTCTCTCTCTCTCTCTCTCTCTCTCTCTCTCTCTGTCGTTTAGTTTTATCTGCACTCTTTAACCTTTAAAATTTTCCTCCTCCTCCTCCTCCTCCTCCTCCTCCTCCTCCTCCTCCTCCTCCTCCTCTTCCTTCTCTTCCTCCTCCTCATTTTCATTATCTATCTCTTTTCATCTCTTTTCTCTTTCATCTCTTTTTCTCTCTCCATCTCCAGCTTTCCTCTTGTTTTCCTCCTCCTCCTCCTCCTCCTCCTCCTCCTCCTCCTCCTCCTCCTCCTCCTCCTCCTCCTCCTCCTCCTCCTCCTCCTATAGTAACATTCCACTAAAGGTTGGGATGGGCGGGGCTAGAGAGAGAGAGAGAGAGAGAGAGAGAGAGAGAGAGAGAGAGAGAGAGAGAGAGAGAGAGAGAGAGAGAGAGAGAGTGAGTTTAGTGAAAGAGAGAGAGAGAGAGAGAGAGAGAGAGAGAGAGAGAGAGAGAGAGAGAGAGAGAGAGAGAGAGAGAGAGAGGGGCTAATATTGGGAAGAGAGTAGGAGGAGGAGGAGGAGGAGGAGGAGGAGGAGGAGGAGGTTGGGATGAGCCTTTGACGATTAGTGGTGACATGGCGGCTTTCCAAACCCTCCTCCTCCTCCTCCTCCTCCTCCTCCTCCTCCTCCTCCTCCTCCTCCTCCTCCTCCTCCTCCTCCTCCTCCTCCTCCTCCTCCTCCTCCTCCTCCTGAACCGGCAACAGGTGAAGAGTAAGGTAGGAACAGAAGAACTAGCTTAGACTTTCCTCCCTCCTCTTCCTCCTCCTCTTCCTCCTCCTCCTCCTCCTCCTCCTCCTCCTCCTCCTCCTCCTCCTCCTCCTAATCCTCCTAATCCTAATGCTAAACGTATTGACGCAGACACAGTTGAATAGATAACAACAACAACAACAACAACAACAACAACGATTCACTCATTCATACAAGGAGTTAAGAAATGTAGACTGTATTTTAATATTTGTGTATTTTCTTATTTATTTATTTATTTATTTATTTATTTGTTTATTTTTGCACCAGTCTATTTGTCAGTCAATGAACGAGACAATTTTTTTTATATTTCGTGTATTTTCATTGAGTTTCTTAGTAGTTCGTCAGTCCTTAAGTCGTATCTCTCTCTCTCTCTCTCTCTCTCTCTCTCTCTCTCTCTCTCTCTCTATTTGTCAGTGAGTGAAAGAATCTGACAGTTTTTTTTATCTTATTCTCTCATTCAGTCAGTTAATTGTCGTTTTTTTCAGTCAGTCAGTCAGTTTTTCCTTTTATCTTCACTAGTCAGAGAGAGAGAGAGAGAGAGAGAGAGAGAGAGGGAGAGGGAGAGGGGAGAGTGAGAAAGTACCTTAGTTGATGGGGAAAAATGGATAAAGGAAAAATAATAGTGTTTTCATAGTGAGTAATGGAGGGAAGGTCAGGAAACAGGTGTGAGAGATGGTGGTGGTGGTGGTGGTGGTGGTGGTGGTGGTGGTGGTGGTTCTAATGAAGAGTTGATTAGAGGTTTGCAATGGTGTAGAGAGAGAGAGAGAGAGAGAGAGAGAGAGAGAGAGAGAGAGAGAGAGAGAGAGAGAGAGTAAAGGAAGCTGCAAGATGAAGTGAAAAAGACTAAAACAAAATGAGATGGAAATGAAATATGATGAAAATAACTCGAATGAAAACGAACTATGGAATAAAATGGTAATAAAATGTGATGAAATAAGAATGAAATAGGAATGAAATGGACTGAAAAAAACTAAACTAAACAAACCATTCCAATAAATAAAAAAAAAAAACACACGAGGCTGGAACGAAAAACTACAAGACGAAAATGAATAAAAAGGAGACAGAAAAGTGACCAAATGAATAAAGATAACAAGAAAAACCTTAAAACTTCAACATCAAACAGTAAATTCAATATAAAACACACGAAACTCAAAAAAACATCCTTAGTAGTGATGAGACAAGATGAGAAAAACCTTAAATTCAACATCAAACACACGCGGCTCAGAGAAGAAACCTAGTAACGACAAGGCAACATGAGAAAACCTTAGAACTTCAACATCAAACACTAAATTCAATATAAAACACACGAAACTAAAAAACACCCCTAGTAACGATAAGTCAAGAAGAGGAAACACTGAAAGATCTTGAAATGGTGCAAGAATCATAAACTTGAGACCAGAGACACTTACACACACACACACACACACACACACACACACACACACACACACACACACACACACACACACACACACACACACACACACACATACACGAGCCATTTTGAAGAAGAAGTGCTTGGGGGAGACTTATTCAAAAGCCTCAGAGTTGTATAGGGAAAGATGGAGGTTCTATATATATATCAGAAGGCGATGGAATTCCGGGAACTGTTTGAAAGACTCCATTGCAAAGCTGTGAGTTGTACGCGGTGCCTCGGGATGTAAGAAAAGGAAGGAAGCTCCTGAGTGACTGACTGAGAGACTGAGTGAGACAGCTTCGTGGAATCTTGTGAAGCAGAGAGAGAGAGAGAGAGAGAGAGAGAGAGAGAGAGAGAGAGAGAGAGAGAGAGAGAGGTATTCAGAAACGCATTGCTCTCACCACGACTATTTTCCAAGGCCACAGAGGTGATTAGCGAGGTTTTCAAGAGTGTTTCTCCAGTTGATAAAGTAGAAATTTTGTCACTCTGCCTCTAGAACCGTAAAAACACCTTTAAGATTTAAAAAACCTTTTAAATAGTAGAGTTGAAGCACAGAAGTGATTGAGAATACGAGACTTTATGCTTAGATATATAAAAAAAAATTGTTAAAATAGACGAACAGAATAGTGAAACATGAAGATAGAAATTAGTGATAGAATACTGAATAACAACAACCAAAAAGAGTAAAATAGATAAGGATTTGATTGAAAAGTAGAAAAGGAAGCAGGAAAGAGAAAAAGGAAGGGAAAATTAAGAACACAAGCAAAGAAGGAAGATGAAATAAGACAAAGATATCTGGAGAGAGAGAGAGAGAGAGAGAGAGAGAGAGAGAGAGAGAGAGAGAGAGAGAGAAACAAATATTCTCCAACAAAATAAGATTACAGGATGGAAATATTGCAAGAAAGTAGGCAGGGGATCAGGAGCATAAGCGTGAGGGAAGATGATAAGGTGGTAAGCGTGTGTGATGGAGCAGCGTGAAGCCATGGGGGGTTAGAGAGATGAGAAGGATGCACCGCTGATACCCTGACATGCATTAGAGAGAGAGAGAGAGAGAGAGAGAGAGAGAGAGAGAGTGGTACATCTATATTCTAAAAACACTTTGCTTCTATTATTATTATTATTATTATTATTATTAATAGTAGTAGTAGTAGTAGTAGTAGTAGTAGTAACAGAACCACCTACACACACACACACACACACACACACCTATGCAAGCTCCACTGCCCTCTGTAATACACCATGGAAGGCAACACTAGCAAAACAGAGTGAACGACAAATGCGCACGAGGTATTATACTAAACTAATGCGCTTATCGACAGTACAGGAGGCTTAACACGTGTCCAAACTGTGTCACCTGTGTCCTATTACAGGTATTGAAGGGGGAAAGGGAGGTGAGGTGTGTCCTGTGTTCGTAGCATTGTATTTTGACTTCGTTGTTATCATTGTTACTTGTTATTTGAATGAAAGGTAAGATTTGGTAGTAGTGTTCTGTCTCCGTCTCTCTCTCTCTCTCTCTCTCTCTCTCTCTCTCTCTCTCTCTCTCTCTCTCTCTCTCTCTCTCTCTCTCTCTCTCTCTCTCTCTCATTTCTTCCTTTTTACGTCTTATCATGTTCCTCTCTCCTTTCGTCTCCTCCTCCTCCTCCTCCTCCTCCTCCTCCTCCTCCTCCTCCTCCTCGTGAGCTCTAAATTGCGATGGAAATGCACCCAAACGATTTACTGAACGTCAATATTGAAGACATTATCGGGGAAGAGACAGGTGAGGCTCCGGCCCTGCTATCTTCCTCCTCCTCCTCCTCCTCCTCCTCCTCCTCCTCCTCCTCCTCCTCCTCCTCCTCCTCCTCCTCCTCCTCCTCCTCCTCTTGTTTTTTCTGTTTACCTGGTTATTTTTTTTCAATGTTTTTTTTCTTATTATCTTCGTCTTTGTTGGTATTTTTGTCATTCCTTCTCTTCTTTTCTTCTCCTCCTCCTCCTCCTCCTCCTCCTCCTCCTCCTTGCATGACACGCTCAGATATTTCTTTATTTTCCATTAAACGGATTCTTTTTACTACCTGTCCTCTCTCTCTCTCTCTCTCTCTCTCTCTCTCTCTCTCTCTCTCTCTCATCGGTAATGAAGGAGTTCTTAAGAGCGAGTGAGATTAATTGGATCAATATTTTGGTGTCAACAGGGCAGAGAGAGAGAGAGAGAGAGAGAGAGAGAGAGAGAGAGAGAGAGAGAGAGAGAGAGAGAGCAAAACATTTCAAAATATACTCTCTCTCTCTCTCTCTCTCTATCTGCATTATTTCACCAGGTATTTTTGGCTTGTTAGAGGTACATGAACCAACAAAAACAAGTGAGCCGTGGCATTCGTAAATAGCTCGCGCTGTTAAAGGAGAAATGACATTCCTATTACTACCTGATAGACTGTGTGTGTGTGTCCGATACCTGCCCTGGGTGTGTGTGGCTGGGTGGGTGGGAACAAGAGGAAGAAGGAAAAATAGTGTTTGTATGGGTGCATGTGTGTGTGCTGGTGGAAGTGTGTGTGTGTGTGTGTGTGTGTGTGTGTGTGTGTGTGTGTGTGTGTGTGTGTGTGTGTGTGTGTGACATGGGAGGAAAAGAAAGAAGACGAAGAAGAGGAGGAAGAAAAAAAAAGAAATTATTAGTTATTTTTATTATTATTACGTGTTATTTCATATTTTCCTTGAATTTTTCCTCTTTTGGTGAGTGATTGGGAAGGAGGAGAAAGAGGAAGAGGAAGAGGAAGAGGAAGAGGAGGAGGAGGAGGAAGAGGAGGAGGAGGAGGAGGAGGTGGAGGAGGAAGACCCTTTGGGACTCTGGATCGACACTGACAGACTTACGATTCTTTTTACTGCTTCCAGAGAGAGAGAGAGAGAGAGAGAGAGAGAGAGAGAGGGCATTTATACACAGTTGGCATGCATTGATTAACCTCCTGACGTGGGTGGCTGCTTCGCTCACTCGAGCGGGACTTCGTCTTCCTGCGAGGGATAAGAGCGATGAAAGGGAGGCGGAAGTTGCTTGAAGGTGGTGGAGGAAGGTGGAGGAGGTAGTGGAGTGGAGGTTGTTTGTAGGAATAGCCAAATTCTCAAGGGTGTTTCTCCAGTAAATAATATAGAAATTAAGTTGATTTATCACCTGGACCATAAAAACACCCTTGAAATCCCACCCTTTTGAAAGAAGTCGAAGGAATGACATTGAATCTTAGTTATATCAGGAAAAGCTACATTCTCAAGGGTGTCTCTCCAGCAAATAATACAGAAACTGAGTTGATTTATCACCAAAACCATGAAAACAAAACAAAACACTCTTGAGGTCCTACCTTTGGAAAGAAGTCGAAGGAATAACACTGAATCTTACTTGTATCAGGAAAAGCTACATTTTCAAGGGTGTAAATGATATAGAAACCACGTTAATTTATCACCTGGATCATAAATAAACACTCCTGAAATCCCACCTTTTGAAAGAAGCCGAAGGAATGACATTGAATCTTACTTATATCAGAAATTGCCGGATTCTGAAGGGCGTCTCTCCAGTAAACAAAATTGAAATCACGTTAATTTATCACCTAGACCATAAATAAATACTCTTGAAAGAAGTCGAAGGAATAACACTGAATCTTACTTAGGTATATCAGTAAAGGCCAGATTCTCAAGGACGTCTCTCCAAACAATATAGAAATCACGTTAATTTTTCACCTGAACCACAAAAAACAGCTTTGAAAATCCGCGTCACTCCAGATTACAAGCTCGTATTTTCAAACACTTCTGCGCTTCACCTCCACTATTTTAATAGGCTTTATTGAAATATACACGAGTTTCTTAAGGTGTTTTTACGGTTCTAGATGCAGAGTGACAAGATTTCAACATTATTAAATCTAGAAAAACTTGAAAACCCCGCTATTCATCCATGTGGCCTTGGAAAATAGTTATGATGAGAGAAAGGAGCGATTTTTAAGCTGTTTCTACGATTCTAGAGGCAGAATGACAAGATTTCTACATTATTAACTGGAGAAACACTCTTGAAAACCTTGCTAATCACCTCCACTGTTTGAAAAGGCTTTGATTAAGTTTACACGAGGTTTTTAAGGTGTTTATACGGTTCTAGGGACAGAGTGACATGGTTTCTACATTATTAACTCTAGAAACGCTCTTGAAAACCCCTCTACTCATCCCTATGGCCTTGGAAAACAGTCATGGTGAAAGAACAAAACGTTCCTGAGCACTGACAAGGTGCCATCGTCAGTATTCTGAAACGCTTTGCCCTCTCACCATCACTGCTTTCCAAAGGCTCCAGTTGAAGATATTCGTGTTCTTAAGAGTATTTTATGGTTCTGGTGATAGATTGCAAGATTTCTAGTTTATTTAAGGGAGAAACTGTCTTGAAAACCCGGCTACTCATCCCTGTGGCCTTGGAAATTAGTCGTGGTGAGAGCAAAGCGGCACTGAATTCGCAGCAGAGTGCCATGAGCGATGTCCTTCGTAGCTCATGACTGCGGCAACCTGATCGATCCTGCCCAGGGAGACTTGTGCCGAGTGACGTGGTGAGGTGAGAGAGAGAGAGAGAGAGAGAGAGAGAGAGAGAGAGAGAGAGAGAGAGAGAGAGAGAGAGAGAGAGAGAGTTACATGCTTTGAGGTGTCTTGTGGTGTGTTTATTTAAGAATTGGTAGAGAAAGAGAAGAAGGAAGAGAAAGAGAAGGAGAAATAAGAAGAAAACAGTGATATATGGAGTAGCAGAGAGAGAGAGAGAGAGAGAGAGAGAGAGAGAGAGAGAGAGAGAGAGAGAGACAGACAGGAAGACAAAATTACTTTGAGATGTCCAGTGATACAGTCTCTCTCTCTCTCTCTCTCTCTCTCTCTCTCTCTCTCTCTCTCTCTCTCATATAACGCACGTGTTTGATGAAATAGCCGGTTTAGTATTCCTCGTTCCTATTGAAATGCGTTCCGATGCATCATGTAAGGGATCGGCTCTCGCGCTGGTGTTCAAAATTGCTTCAACCTATCAAAAAAACAAAAAAAAAACAAGAGTAATAATAATAAATAAATGATAAATAGATAAATAAATAAATGAATAATAAATAACAATAAATGACTGAGCCCTGGTTGTGTTGGCGCGAAATTTAAAAAGTTCTCGCTCTGGCGTTCAAAATTGCTTCAACCTATCAAAAAACACAATAGTAATAAATAAATAATAAATACATAAATAAATAAATAAATAAATGGACAATAAATAATAATAAATGAATAAGCCCAAACACAAGAGTAATAGTAATAAATAAATAATAGATGAAATAAATAAATGGATAATGAATAACAATAAATGAATGAGCCTAAGGTTGTGTTGGCGCGAAATTTGAAAAAAAGATAAATAATTTTTACTCTCTAATGTATGTCTGTGTTATTTCTGTTTTGGTTTTCATTCTTGTTTTATTTTGTTGATTTGTTGAGAATGTTATGTTTATGTTTACGAGTTATTACAGAGAGAGAGAGAGAGAGAGAGAGAGAGAGAGAGAGAGAGAGAGAGAGAGAGAGAGGTAACGAATCCCAATAGTATCCTCTCTCTCTCTCTCTCTCTCTCTCTCTCTCTCTCTCTAATCTTGTCTTTTTTTTTTCTTCTTTGTATTTAGTTTTTTTTTTTCTTTCCTCGTCTTTTTTTCTCTTCTTTTGTCATCTCTTCTTTATTTCTTTTAGGTTTGATATTTTTTTCTTATTTTTTCATCTCTTTCTTGCTTTCATTCTATTTTCGTCTTGCTTTTTCTCTCCATCTCTCTCTCTTTTATTTCTTTTTCTTTCTTCCGTTTGTTACTCATTCACCTGTTTCATTTTCCGCCTTTTCCTCTTCTTCTTTTCTTTTATATTTTCTATTCTTTTTTTTTTTCTCTCAACCAGATTTTTTCGTCTTTGTATTTATATTTTCGTCTTTTGTCTTTCTTCTTCCTTTGTTTCTATTCTTAACCATTTTTCTTTACCTCTTTTCCTCTGTCCACTGAGCTTTGATCTTTTTCCTCTTGACCTTCTTTCTCATTTCTTTCTTCTTATACTTCTATCATCTCTTTATTCTTCACCTTACTTTCATCTTTCCCCCTCGCCTTCATCGTCTTTCCCTCTCTCTCTCTCTCTCTCTCTCTCTCTCTCTCTCTCTCTGGTTCGGTAAGACACCTCCTGGAATCCTTAAAATCTCAAAGCGTCCTCGTGTCAACTGAGGCGTGCTTGCTAACATTGAGAAGCTGGTAGACTCTTTGCCGCTGCTTTGAACACGAGCTGAAGAACCCCACTGAAAAGATCCGCCTGTGCCCGAGTCTGCTCCCGCCTTCACTCATCTCCTCTCCTTTAGAATCTGCCTTTGCTATACTGACACACAGCAGAGCACGAGTGGAATGCATTACGGAAGTGACAAGATATAAAATGTGGTTTGGCCTCTTCAGTACTGGGATGTTTTTTTTTTTTTACCTTGAGTTTTGGGTGTGTTTAGACGGTTTTATTGACAACAGCCTCATACTCAAGACATAAATATCCCTCGTCATGTCTCCAATGGCTGATTCTGTTGTTTCTAGTACTCTTCCTCTTCATGCTTATCAAATACTGGAAAACTGATTATAGATGTATTTATTCCTTATATTCGTATTTCTTTGTCTACTCACATTAACTTCCACGTAAATAAGATTAACCCTTTCAGTACTGAGACGCATTTTTTACCTTGAGTTTTGGGTGTGATTAGACGGTTTTATTGACATTGGGAAGAGTTTATGGAGGTTAGAAGATTAATGGCCAGAGTCTTTATTATTTTAATCCCACACATAAGATTAACACCTTCAGTACTGAGACGCATTTTTTACCCTGTGTCTTGGGTGTGTTTAGACGGTTTTATTGACATTAGGAAGGGTCTATGGAGGTCAGAAGATAAATGGCCAGAATCTTCACTATTTTAATTTAATAGAAATCCTGCCAATCTATCACCAGAACCATATAAATACCCTTAAAAACACGAGTATCATCAACTGGAGCCTTTGGAAAGCAGTGATGGTGAAACAGCAAAGTGTTTCAGAATACAGGCCAATCAGTGAAGCTCAGTACATGGAATAGCCTATGATACCCATACCACCACCACCACCACCACCAGCTCAGGCCAAGGCTCGGGGGAAGGCGAGGTAATGGGATGCAATTAAGGATGCGGTGATGCGCTGATGGTGATACCACACCATCGATCTTCATGGAGGCTGGAGACAAGCGGCAGCAGTGGCGTCCAGTAGGCAAGGCGATGCTATTGACAGATCACCATCACCGCGGCAGTGTGACGTGTTGCTGCCACCGTAACGTGTGTGTGTTGCGTCACTGCTGTTAAGGACTGTCAGGGCCTCGCTGTGCTGACTTCCCTTCTGTGTCTCTTTGCTTTCCGTTCAGTCATTCGTATTCTGAAACGATTTATTTTTTCTCTCTCTCTCTCTCTCTCTCTCTCTCTCTCTCTCTCTCTCTCTCTCTCTCTCTCTCTCTCTCTCTCTCTCTCTCTCTCTCTCTCTCTCTCTCTCTCTCTCTCTCTCTCTCTCTCTCTCTCTCTCTCTCTCTCTCTCTCTCTCTCTCTCTCTCTCTCTCTCTCTCTAACCACGAATATTTTTCAAGACCACAGAAATGTCTAGCCGAATTTTTAAGAGCTTCTCGTGTTAATAATGTAGAAATCTTGTTGAGCTGCCAATAGGACCTCAACCTCTTTAGTACTGGGACGCATTTTTACCTTGAGTTTTGTCTGTGATTAGATAATTTTATTATCATTAGGAAGGCTCTATGGAGGTCAGAAGATTAATGGCCACAGTCTCCACTATTTTAATCCCCCTTATAAGTTTCCAAAGCTGTGCAAAATCACCAGATAATAAGCAGAATTCATATGGAAACGCGTCATGGTGCTGAAGGGGTTAAAAACAACATTGAAAACTAGTGTAGCTAAAACTGTATAGAACATTTCGAAAGTAAAGAAAGGGAGTTTGTTCAGAATATGGTTCAGTATTAGTTACCACAAAATTCTCAGCGTCTTTAGGAAATCGTTATAGAAAGATAAGAAAGAGATAAATACGTGGAGAAACAGGATTGAATATTGTTTTAATTTAATAAGGATAAGGCAATAAATTATGGATTCTAGGTTGAGAAAGTTAGGTAGGAGTGAATTCACTGTCAAAATAGAGTGGTGGATGAATGGAATAGAAGTGGACTCAGTAAGCAGGTTATTAGTGCTGTCATTGAGAGAAGACCAGACGGGTATATGAAGGAGAATGATTGGTGGAAAGACGTCGCTAGCTTTCCTATATAGAATACCACTTGTATGATAAATTCTTACACCGTCTCTTTATGCTCCTATATGTGTCAATACTTGTACTTTCGTGTCCTTGTGTGTGTGTGTGTGTGTGTGTGTGTGTGTGTGTGTGTGTGTGTGTGTGTGTGTGTGTGTGTGTGTGTGTGTGTGTGTGTACCTGAATGGAATACCTGAAAGCGCCAGTGGGTTTTATCAGCCTTATTTACGAGTGTTTTACGAGTAGTTATGACACTGTGGTGAAGTGA
>NC_059268.1:20421683-20426683 GCF_017591435.1 Portunus trituberculatus | reverse complement strand
TGTTCCCCTGGAAACATCTTCTCTGTATCGTAGTTTGTGTTGCGAGGTGACAGGCAGTGATGTGTGATGTTCAGGTGTCGAAGCCAGCCCTACCCTTCTCGCTTCTAGTGTGATGTTATCCTTCTCTGTGTTAGGCCCGTATTTTGAAACGCTTTGCTTTCTCACCATCATTACTTTCCAAATGCTCCAGTTGAAGATACTCGTGTTTTTTAAGGGCATTTTTAAGCTTCTGGTGATGGACTGGTAAGATTTCTAGTTACCATGAGGAAAAACTGTCTTGAAAACTAGGCTTGTCGTTTCTGTGGCCTTGGAAAACTGTCGTAGTAAGAGAGAAAGGTGTTTCTGTATACAGGTGTTAGTTAGATGTTTTGACGTACCGGCGATGTGTGCGTGAGTGTGGACCGCTGTGTGTGTCTAGGAGATGGTAATGAGATATGCTGCATTGCCAGGGTGAAAGATCGAAGGCACGTAGTTTTAAGGCAAACTGGCAGTGATGGGACAAGGATAGTATAGTTGTGTTTATATAAGCTTACATTCCTACAGGTTCTTCTTCTTTGCTGGCTTCCTATCTTTTCTCCACTAACCTTTTCTGAACTCACTATGGAAATGACAAAGCCTTCACACGTTACCCTCTGAAAAATTTTACTCGTGCACGTAACTGTACTCGAAAATATACACGCTTCCTGTCACTTTCAAGCAATGCACCGCCTTCCCCAGTGTGTCAAAGCTATATCACGCTTGTATTCATTAAAAAGAAAGGCTCTGTTGTGCTTTTTAAATAGTCGTGAATGCTGTCACCATCCGGAACTGTGCGCCATATTCTGAAACACTTCTCTCTCTCTCTCTCTCTCTCTCTCTCTCTCTCTCTCTCTCTCTCTCTCTCTCTCTCTCTCTCTCTCTCTCAACACGACCATTTTCAAAGCCTACAGAGACGATTAGCCGAGTTCTAAAGAATATTTGTCCTGTTGATAATGCAGGAAACTTGTTAACATGTCACTAAAATCACAAAAACATTCTTAAAAACCCGTGTCACTTTAACTAGAGCCCTTTGAAAAATAGACCACAGAGACAATATGCCGAGTTCCAAAGAGTATTTGTCCTGTTGATAATACAGAAAACTTGTTAACATGTCACTAGAATCACAGAGACATCCTTAAAAACCCGTGTCACTTTAACTAGACCCTTTGAAAATAGACCACAGGCACAATACGACGAGCTTTAACGAGTATTTGTCCTGTTGATAATGCAAGAAAATTGTTAACCTGTCACTAGAATCACAAAAACATCCTAGAAAAACCGTGTCACTTTAACTAGAGCCCTTTGAAAATAGTGAAGGTGCTGTGAGGCACGGAAGTGTTTCAGAATATGGGCCAGTGTTGTCTCTCCCAGGCGAGTGAGGCAAACTTTTTTAACACACGTGTGATGGATTTCGCGCTCCAAGTGGTTATGGGCTGCGTTGACAAGGCTTAGGAGCAACGGGGTTAGGGCAACGGGGCTGTAGAGGCGAGGGATTACGAGTTACGGGGGTCTCTGCCTACCTACTTGTTCCTCACTTGTTCCTCCCTTGCGCCAGTCTGCCCGCCTGCTTCCTCGCCTGTTCCCTCTCTCTAAACACCAGTCGTAGGAAAAAATGAGAAGATACTTGATTGTTTTGATTCTTCCGGTGAGGAGTTTTGTTTCATCCGTGTCTGTTTCTTTATCATAATTTCAAACCTTTCAATATTGGGACACATTTTTACCTTGAGATTTGTGTACGATGAGACCATTTTCTTGACATTAAGAAGGGTCTGTGGTGGTCAGAAGATTAATTTTCCACAGTCTTAACTATTTTAATCCCCACATGAGTTTCTGAAGCTGTATAAAGTCACTAAATAGAAAGCAGAATGAATATGGAAACGCGTCATGGTACTGAAGGGGTTAAACGGTATTGAATTTACTGAAAGCTATAAAGAGAGGTGTGTGTAGGAGGAAGCAAGTAAATTTCTTCTCAATACACTCTCTTTCTTTCTCTCTCTCCACTTGAGTTCCCTGTATAAACAAGACTGTCAGTGGTGTCTGCATAGTGTGTCCCGCTTGGCAACTACTGTGACACGAGAGGGATTCATCTTTTCCTGAGTGTGTTGAAATATTCCTTGATTGCCAACGTTATTATATTTATGTTCATGCTCTCTCCTGTTCCTGGTTAACTTTTCTAACTCCTGGTAGTCACTGTTAGCCATGTTTCCGAGTATCTGAGCTGTATTCCTAAACGTTCTTTCAATATATATCTCTGGTCATCCGTGCCTTTCTTTCCTGTTCCTGGTTGACTTTTCTAACTCCTGGTAGTCACTGTTAGCCCTTGTTTCTGAGTGTCTGAGCTGTATTCGTAAACGTTCTTTCAATATATATCTCTGACAGTCCATACCTTTTACCACCCCTTACTTCCATTCTTTTCCCGAGTATTGGTGTCTCCTATCCTCAGTTTAGGCGCTTCATTTAACACCTGGTGGGCTTTACTTTGGTTCTGAGTCACACACGCCAGTAATTTCACCTTAGTTGGTTAGCTTTATCACTTTGTTTGAGCGGTGTGAATGTTTGGTCAGCAGATAGCAATGTTTAACGACACGAAACCCATGTGTTGATGAATACTGCATCCTAAAACGTGTCGCGTGTCGCTGGTAAATACTGGTGAGCGATGATACACACACACACACACACACACACACACACACACACACACACACACACTGCATTACACCATTTCCCGTATTCATAAACACTTTGCTCTCACACCTCGACATTTTTCCAAGTCCACAGAGACAACTAGCCTTCCTTTCAAGACAGTTTCTCCTTTTAATTAGCCAGAAATCCTTAATCCATCACCAGAACCATAAGAATATCCTCAAAAACACGAATATCTATAACTAGAGCCTTTGGAAAGCAGTGATGGTGAGAAAGCAAAGAGTTTTAGAATACCGGCCCATCTGTCACAGTGGTAGGTGGGTCAAGGCTTCTATGAGGGACTGTAAGGCGTGTCTGTGGCGGCAGGTGGTCGGTAATCAATGTAAATTACTAGTATTTTTTTCCCAGACCCTTCGACATTGGCTCGTGGTTTTCTTTTGTCAACGGGTAGTTTGTAATCCTCCTTTTTCCTTCTTTTTGATGTGAGATGCATTGCGTGAGTTAGAACGACGTGCTAAGCTGAAAAGTTTGAACCAGTCACGGTCTTACTTCAGGTTTAGGAGAAAAATGTGCCTCGTTGACATGACTTTGAAGATTGTAAAGGATATTTGATGGAGACTTAACCCGTTCAATACTGAGACGCATTTTTATCATGATTTTGGGGTATGATAAGACGATTTTATTTACATTAGGAAGGGTCTATAGAGGTCAGAAGATTAATGGTCGGAGTCTTCACTATTTTAATCCCTCCACATAAGTATCTGAATATATATAAAATCGTCAAATTGTAAGTAGAATCTACATATTTACGATGAACCAACGATAGCAAGACAATACTATTAATTCATCACTATTAATCATCTCTTTCCTCTACACTTCACTCTATGTATGCTTTATTTCACTATAAGTAACGCAGGAAAGCTTACTGAAAGGCACTGCGCACGTTATCCCTTCAATACAGAGATTTGTGTACGATTAGACCATTTTATTGACATTAGGGAGTGTCTATGGAGGTCAGAAGATTAATGGACATAGTCTTCACTATTTTACTTTCCCCATATTAACCTCTTCGATACAGTGATTTGTGTACGAATAGACCATTATATTGACATTAAGGAGTGTCTATGGAGGTCAGAAGATTAATAGCCGGAGTCCTCACTATATTACTCCCCGACATGAGCCTCTGAATCTGTACAAAATCACTAAATAGTAAGCAGAATTAATATGGAAACTAGTGCTGAAGGGATTAAGCTACACGAGTTATCAGAAGGTAGCGAAATATTAAATAACTTTGTAGCAATATTGGCGGTACATTGACACACTGCTCTACCGCGTGGGGTAATATTGCATGTCACCTGAACGCTCACACATCACGGTTAATTAAAAGCGTTCTATATGAGAAGTTTGTGTGCTATGAAGTAATTGCTCCGTATTTTGGATTCGTTTTGTGTTCATGTAAAGGAAATTAAGTAATGGGAGAGAGAGAGAGAGAGAGAGAGAGAGAGAGAGAGAGAGAGAGAGAGAGAGAGACGACAAACTATCTTGCTTAATGTATTCCACAGTTGAATGTCCATTACTGTATACTACTACAACAACAACTACTACTACTACTACTACTACTACTACTACTACTACTACTACTACTACTACTACTACTACTACTACTACTACACCACCACCACCACCACCACCACCACCACCACCACCACCACCACCACCACCACTACTACTACTACTACTACTACTACTACTACTACTACTACTACTACTACTACTACTACTACTACTACTACTACTACTTCTATGTCTTTCTTATGAGATGACCTTTGTGGATAGCCAAGACATTTCCGGAGCTTACTTGACCAACAATTTAAATATGCCTCCTTGTTCTTTGTATTTATGTATCTCCGTATTTATTCCTTTCATTTCCTGCAGCAGCATCTTATCTGGTACATTGTTTCTATACTATTTCTTGATCTAGGTCGAATTATCTTTATTTATGGTAGAGGTATTAGTAGGTAAGGTCTCATGCACCACCACCACTAACACACACACACACACACACACACACACACACACACATACATATCATATTTCTTGTAACCTAAACAAAACAGCCACTTAAACACCCTCACTGCCTTCTTAACATCACCAGTAACTACTCTATACCGACTTCCTCACTACTAGATCAATTAGAAACAGTACATCTATCTACCACTTAGCCTCACAGTGCATGCAGCCAGACCAGCACTAAGTCAAGGATGCAAGCGATAACTCAGGCCTTGTGTAATTACTGGCGGGAAGGAAAACACTAGCGCCATCTGCCAGACGTACGATGA
>NC_059268.1:20391683-20416683 GCF_017591435.1 Portunus trituberculatus | reverse complement strand
AACATACAAGTCCATTATAGAAACACTTTTAACCCAGCTGATCAAATATATGGCCTCTATAAACATAAAAACACCATTATTTTCCCCATTTTCCTTATAAAAACCCATAAATTTAACATACAAGCACATTATGAACAGGAGAAACACTCTTAACCCAGCTGATCAAATATATGGCCTCTATAAACATAAAAACACCATTATTTTCCCCATTTTCCTTATAAAACCATACAAATTTAACATACAAACCCGCCATTCATACATCCACTCATTCATTCACACAGACGGGCATGACCAAAGGATAAAATTACAGACTAGCCTTCCTTCTCTTCCACAAAGCCCTGAGGTGACCTGGTGACCTCCCTGGGCTGTATAATTAAAGGCCTGTCTAACCCTTGACCTCTATGACCTGTGTTACGTCAGAGAGAGAGAGAGAGAGAGAGAGAGAGAGAGAGAGAGAGGATGGCGGTAATAGGGCGGCTTGGGACTTAGGTGATGGGCGGCCTCCATGTCAGGTGTCTAAGGTAACGACGTGGTGGTGGTGGTGGTGGTGGTGGTGGTAGTAGTAGTAGTAGAGCTCTAATGGTTGTTGGTGAGTGGTGGTGGTGGTGATGGTGGTGGTGGTGGTGGTGATGGTGGTGGTGGTGGTATCGTCATGTGATTGATGGAAATGCCATGGGTGGTTTTGTATGATCAGATCCTACGGTAGACTGACTGGCTGACTGACTGACTGACTGACTGACTGACTGACTGACTGACTGACTGGCTGACTGGCTAACTGACTGACTGACTGGCTGGCTGGCTGGCTGGCTGGCTGGCTGGCTGGCTGGCTGGCTGGCTGACTGACTGACTGACTGACTGACTGACTGACTGACTGACTGACTGACTGACTGACTGACTGATGGACAGATTAGTGTAGTAACAAAGCAACAAATTATATAAACAACAGTAACTACAATATTAGTTACTACTACTACTACTGCTACTACTACTACTACTACTACTACTACTACTACTACTACTACTACTACTACTACTACTACTACTACTACTACTACTACTACTACAACTAACAAATATATGACGTCGAGTGATGAGAATAGTAATAATAATAATAAATAGTAATACAATAACACCAACACCAATAACAGTTATAATAATAATAATAATAATAATAATAATAATAATAATAATAGTAATAATAATAACAGCTAATTGAACAGGGATCTCTATTGTGAAACATTTAATTAATCTCTCTCTCTCTCTCTCTCTCTCTCTCTCTCTCTCTCTCTCTCTCTCTCTCTCTCTCTCTCACTCTCACTCCCATTTTAGTGTTTGTTTCCGTAAATCTTTTCATTCATTTTCTCGTCTTTTTTTATTTCCTTTCATTTTTGACTGATTTTTTTCTTTTCAGTATAATGTTTTCCTTCCCATCCCGTAAACTGTTTAGCGATAACTTTCAAAAATAGAAGGAAAACATGAAGCTCTTATTTTTCCTATACTAAGCTTTTTTTTGCTTCGTTTTTTCTCTTTTTTTTAATTCATTTCCCCCTTTTTTTTTTCATCAGGAGAGATTTAGTTCTGTGTTTTTTTGACATGTACGTAAAGTAGTGGTCATTATTCGTGTTTTTTTATCTTCCTTTCTCTCCGGGCAGTGTTTTGTAAAGGAGTTATGGTACTTTACACTTTATGAGGCTGTGTTCTGCGTCTGTGTGTTTTTAGAGGGCTTTTACTGGTATTAGTGGTGGTGGTGGTGGTGGTGGTGGTGGTGGTGATGGTGAAGGTGGTGGTGCTATTACTACTGCTACTGCTGTTACTGTTATTACTACTGCTACTGCTACTGCTACTGCTATTACTGCTACTACTACTACTACTACTACTACTACTACTACTACTACTACTACTACTACTACTACTACTACTGTTTCTCCTCCTCCTCCTCCTCCTCCTCCTCTTCCTCTTCCTCTTCCTCTTCCTCCTCCTCCTCCTCCTCCTCCTCCTCCTCCTCCTCCTCCTCCTCCTCCTCCTCCTCCTCCTCCTCCTCCTCCTCCTCCTCCTACTACTACTACTACTACTACAACAACGGCAACAAACAATAACATCAACAACAACAACTACACCTACTACTACCACTGCCACTACCTCCACCACCAGCCCAACCTTACTAAACCCAACTTCACGCTGCGTACTGGCGAAGCGGTTGTTGTAATGGTGATGTGGAGGCGGCGGGAGGCACCATATAGAAGTGGGAAGGCGAAAGGCGACGGACGCGTAAGTTGAATCCAATATTGACATTCGTCCCTCTCTGAAAGGAAAGGTCTTCGGGAAATGGCGAAGTTCTTAATGGTTTAGTAATAATTTGTCACGTGCCTGTTGCAGTGGTATTCCGAAACACTTAGCTCTGTGTGTGTGGGTGTGTCTTTCAGTGCCTGTCTCTTTGTCTCTGTCTCTGTGTGTATCTGTCTGTATATTTGTCTCTCGGTCTCTGTATCTCTCTCTCTCTCTCTCTCTCTCTGAGCAAGGCGGGCAGCGAACACAACTAGCATTTTCTATTTCACTTCACCGTCTATCAGTGCGTGAGTGCTTTCCAGTCCATTGAAGCACCGAGCTCTTGAAACAAATGCTTCCTGTACCAAATTGTTTCTCAGTAAAGTGTCGCGATGAACAGAGGCGTGTGTTATCTGCTGAAAATGTTGGTCTGAGGCTAAATTTTGCTACATGCTCTACCATTTTGAAGGGAGGGATAACTGAGAGGGAGAGGCGCTAAAGAGAGAGAGTGTGTGTTCTTAAGACCTTCAGTACAGGAACGCGTTTTTACCTGGAGTTTTGGTTATGATTAGACGATTTCTACCATTTTGAAAGGAGAGATAACTGAGGCGCTAAAGAGAGAGTGTGTGTTCTTAAGGCTTTCAGTACAGGAACGAATTTTTACCTGGAGTTTTGGATATGATTAGACGATTTCATTTATATTACGAACTGTCTATGGATGTCAGAATAATAATGGCCAGAGTCTTCACTAATTTAATCCTCATATAAGTGTCTGAAGGTGTATAAAATCTCCAAATACTAAGCAGAATGAATATGAAAACGCGTCATGATACAGAAGGAGTTAAAGCTTGTATTCTTAAACACTATATGTATTCACAGCTAATGTATGTCCTTCAATCACGCCTGACGCTGCCCTAAACTAACCTAGCCTAACTTGACCTAACCTAACCTACTCTCGTATTCTTAAACACTTCTGTGCTTCACCTCCACTATTTCAAAGGGATTTATTTAAGCTGACACGAGTTTTTAAGCTGTTTTTACGTTTCTAGTGGCAGATTGACAAGATTTCTACATTATTAACCGGAGAAATACTCTTTAAGAGAAATACTCATCTCTGTGGCCTTGGAAAATAGTCATGGTGAGAGAGCAAAGCATTTCTGAATACTGACCCAAGTGTGTGGCTAGGTAGACACACCTAAGTTAGTGAAGGAATGGGTGTCAGAAGATAACCATGCTGTGACATTTGAAGAAAGGAAGATACAAATGGAAATGTAGAGAAATAAGGAGTAACAAGACACTAATAACCTCAAAACTAACAAACTAGCACAGTAAACTAACAATCACTAACTACTCCTAGCCAAAACACTCTTAAAAACTAGCGTAACTTGATGGACAGCCTTTTAGAAGCAATAGTGGAGGTGAGGCATGGTGAGGCGCAGTAGTGTCCAAGAATACGGGGCCTGTGTATACGTATAGTCCCCTTCATACAAGTTAAGGCGACGCATCGTAACCTCACACCACCGCTATACCCAAAAGTTACCGAGATTGGCCGAAGAAAACGAGGGATAACTTGAAAGAGAATGGGGAAACTGCAATCTTGACAAAATCTTGAGAGGTACGGATGGAAAGAGAGGGCGAGAGAGAAACAAAAAGAGAAAGAGAGAGAGAGAGAGAGAGGGAAAGGAACAGGGAGAGGGAGAGATGCTGCTAGTGATGCCTGTTTGAAGTTGGGTATGTCAGGTTCAGCAGGCTATCGTGTGTTCTTAGCCCCTTCAGTACCATGCTGTGTTTTCATATTCTGCTTACTATTTAGCTATTTTAGACAGCTACAGAATATCATGTAGGAGATTAAAGTAGTGAAGACTCTGGCCATTAATCTCCTGACCTCTTTAGACTCTTCCAAATGTCATGAAAGGGGTCCAATAGTACGCAAATCCCAAGGTAAAAATGCGTCCCAGTACTGAGGGGTTTAAAATGGCAAGGCTTAGGGTGTGTGTGGCCATTAATCTTCTGATCTCCTTAGACTCTTCGTAATGTTCTGAATATTGTCTAATCGTACAGAAATCCCAAGGTAAAAAAGCGTCCCAGTATTGAAGGGGTTACAAAAGCTACGCAGTGGGATAAGATACAATAGTGAGTCTTGATAGTATGTAAATAACAGGTGTGGCTTCTGTGTGACGTCAATGATACACCCTCGTTTCATTGTTTTAGTGACGATCTAGGATACCGAAGCGAGGAAAACATAATGAGAGGAAGGAAGGTACCACAGGGGTTGCAAAATACATAGGGAGGTTATTTAAGACATAGTTGTGGTCAGAGTGGTTAGTTATTGAGAAAAGATGTACATGATTGTAGTCAGTGTGTTAGCCCCTTCAGTGCTGGGACACATTTTTACCTTGAGATTTGTATACGACTAGACCACTTTATTGACATTAGGAAGGGTCTATGGAGGTCAGACGATTAATGGCCAGAGTCTTCACTATTTAAATCCCTCACTTAAGTTTCTGAAGCTGTATAAAATCACCAAATAGTAAGCAGAATGAATATGAAAACTCGCCGTGGTACTGAAAGGGTTAACCTCTTCAGTACTGGGACACATTTTTACCTTGACATTTGTGTACGACTAGATCACTTTATTGACATTAGGAAGGGTCTATGGAGGTCAGACAATTAATGGCCAGAGTCTTCACTATTTTAATCCCACACATAAGTTTCTGAGGCTGTATAAAATCACCAAATAGTAAGCAGAATGAATATGAAAACACGTCATAACACTGAAGGGTTAGTAAGCATCTGCAGAAAAGGCAGCGATGAAGAGGAATACAATTTAAGAATCCTTTCCAATTAAAAATATTGTATGTAGCTCTGGAATATAAAGAAGTGGCTCACAGTGATTGGTAACCAGGTAAGTTGAATCAGGTGGCAGTCAAAGGGTTAAGAATTATACCTTTACACTATTCTTTACATGTTTTCCTACGCACTAACCATACCTCGTCTCCAGTCACCGCTAAACATCATACTCCTTCACTCCCTCCTAATACGCAACGTCTACGTAGGATACAGAGAGGAAGACAAAGGGAACATACCATTAGAGACGGGATTCCCAGGCCTCACAAAGCATACACAGAGACACGTACTCTATGAACTGCGTGTGGTGGCGTGCTATGACTAACACTCAAGCTAACTCCACCACCGCCTACTTAAGTGTCGTATTCAGACATGCTTTGCTCTCTCACCACGACTGCTTTACAAGGCCACAGAAATGAGTAGTACTTCTCAAGACTGTTCCTCCTGTTAATAACGTGTATATTGTGTTAATCTGTCACTATAACCATGGAAATACCCTTAAAAACCCGTGTCACTTCACCACTACTATCTTCCCAGGCCACAAAGATGATTAACCGGTTCTCAAGTCCTATCGAAAAATGCCAAAAACCATGTAAAAACTCACACACGAACCGTAAAAACCACGCTTAGAAACCCGTGTGCCTTCAACTCGAACCAATTGAAAAGTAGCGAAGTTGCAGCTGAGAAATGTATCAGAATTCCACTGGTCTTCATGCTGTTACCGAGTTGCAAGGTCACATCTGCTGCTCTTACCGTGCCCCACCTTGTCTCCGCTACAGGGAAGAACTCCAACCCTAGACAGTCTCCACCCAGATGGCACTCACACCCGGATCTTGAATAATAGGGTGAGGCGGAGGCTGTGTGGTGAGGGAGCGGGGACAGAGAGCGAGAGAGACAGAGGGAGAGGGTAAGATGGTGACAGTCGGGGTGGGATTGAATACATATTGGAATACATTTATATCCTGGAAGTTACTGTGTGTTTGTATGTGTGTGTCGTGGTCTGAATACCCAAGCTTGTTGTGATGTACGTGATCACAAACATAACTGTCTTAGATGGTGTATAAATTGATGTTCTTGTTTAGTTAACCTAACCTAAGCTGAACTAAAGGTGTAATGTTATAGTAGTAATAGTAGTAGTAGTAGTAGTAGTAGCAGTAGATGGTGACGACAGGTGGCCTAAAGTTTGGTTTGATGAAAGAGAATGACGAAGACGAAAAAGAAGATGAGGAGGAGGAGGAGGAAGAAGAAGAAGAAGAAGAAGAAGAAGAAGAAGAAGAAGAAGAAGAAGAAGAAGAAGAAGAAGAAGATTGCAAAATAAAGAAGCAACTCACTCTCCTACGCTGTCCCGGAAACAATGTTGTGGGAGGTAAAATTCCCTTCCCTCCTCCTCCTCCTCTTTACAAGCACTAGCATCATCCTTATAGTTGTGTGTGTGTGTGTGTGTGTGTGTGTGTGTGTGTGTGTGTGTGTGTGTGTGTGTGTGTGTGTGTGTGTGTGTGTGTGTGTGTGTGTGTAGGCGCGTGTTCCTCGTTCCGCACGCACTAAAATCCTCATTCATTCTTACGCCCAAAGGAAGAGGAGGATGAAAATGAGGAGGAGGAGGAGGAGGAGGAGGAGGAGGAGGAGGAGGAGGATAGATGTCAAGGAGAATTACAAGGTGAAGGAGATGAGCAAAGAGAAGAAGGAGGAGGAGGTGGTGAAGAAAGAAGAACAGGAGGAGGAGGAGGAGGAGGAGGAGGAGGAGTAGGAGAAGGAGGGAGAGGAGGAGAGAAGAATATTTTAATGATGACTCTCTCTCTCTCTCTCTCTCTCTCTCTCTCTCTCTCTCTCTCTCTCTCTCTCTCTCTCTCTCTCTCTCTCTCAAAAGACCCATTAAGAACACTACTACTACTACTACTACTACTACTACTACTACTACTACTACTACTACTACTACCACCACCACCACCACCACCACCACCACTACTGCTACTACTACTACTACTACTACTACTGCTACTGCTACTGCTACTACTACTACTACTACTACTACTACTACTTTCCTGCGTATAAGACTGGAAACTTAGGAGTGTGAGTGTGAGTGTCCGTGAAGGGGAGGGAAGGGGAGGGGAGGGAAGGGGAGGGGAGGGAAGGGAAAGGAAAGCGGAATTCAAACAGGTTTTATAGAATATTGACACTATCTTCACCACCACCACCACCACTACTACTACTACTACTACTACTACTACTACTACTACTACTACTACTACTACTACTACTACTACCACTACTACTACTACTACTATATGTAAGCCACATCGTCACCCCTCCCACACACACACACACACACACACACACACACACACACACACACACACACACACACACACACACACACACACACACACGCCCTCGAGGGGAATTTCCCAAGCAAGGGTTCCAGGATGTCAGGGATGCCAGTTCACCACTTTCCGCCTTCCCCCTCTCCCCTCTCCCTCTCCCGTCTCCCCTCTCCCTTCTCCTCTCTCTTATATTCCCCCTCCTCCCCTCCTCCTTTCCTTCCTGCCCCTCCCTCTCTTCCCTGATCCGTATTCCTCTTTATTCATTCCTCCATCCTTCCCTTTCCTGTCCTCCTCTTCCTCCTCCTCCTCCTCCTCCTCCTCCTCCTCCTCCTCCTCCTCCTCCTCCTCCTCTTGTTAGTTGTGTGAGTGTGTTGTTATTCTTCTATATTTAATGGGAGTGTCACGTGTGGCCTTGGAAATCTTTCTCTCTCTCTCTCTCTCTCTCTCTCTCTCTCTCTCTCTCTCTCTCTCTGGTAATGATAATATTGAGCAAAGTGCTTCTAAATACGCGGTTTATATGTCGCGGGTATCTTGTGTGTTTTTTTAAGGTTTTAGCGACAGATTAACAAGATTCTACATGATTAAGAGCAGAAACAGCCTTGAGATTGCGGCGTATTATTTCTGTGACCTTTGAAAATTGTCGTGGTGAGATTGACTGGTCGGTATTCAGAAACGCTTTACTCTCTCACTACGATTGTTTTTCCAAGGACACAGAGATGGCAAGTCGGGTTTCTGAGGGTGTTTCTCCCGTGACTTGTGTAGTTCATTTGTCACTAGAACCGTAAAAACACCCTTGAAAACTTGTATCACTTAAGCAGAAGCCTTTTGAAATAGTGGAAGTGCAGCGCTGGAGTGTTTATGTATATTGTCCAGAAGAGAGAGAGAGAGAGAGAAAGCGATTACTATTATTATTTTTCTTTATATCATGTAGGGTTTTCACGGGAATTTATGGGCTAAAGAGGTATTTTTTGAGGCACTTCCTATCTCAAAGCCCACCCGCTAGGAAACCGTCACCCCGAGTGAGGAAGCCCAACCTACACTCGGACCGTGGACAGGATTCGAACCCGTGCGCTTGGAGACCCCTCGGACCCCAAAGCATGCATGGTTCCACTGAATAAAGAAATAAAGATGAATACAAAGAATAGAAAAAAAACGAAAAAAGAGAAAAACACGAAAAACAACAAGAATAACAACAACAAAAAGGACAAAAAAGCACTCATAAATTTCAAGACCAGCAGAAAGGAACAACAACAACACAAAAAAACACAAAAAAACTCAAAAAAACTACTTAGGACGAGAAAGAAAACTGCCAAACCTACATAAAAAGCACAAACTCTCTTTTATTCACTTAGATTAACCGAACATGGTATTGTATCGTATCATTAAGAGCGAGTGTTGACTTTACTACACTCTGTACATTAATTTTCCTCTTGTAATTACTCTCTGCTTATTTTTTCTTCGTAAACACAAAAAGGTACACAGGGAGAGAGAAAAAAAAAAGAGACGCCTCGCTCGCTCCTTTCTCTCCTACTCGGTGCCTAACGTTTGTGTGTGTGGAGAGAGAGAGAGAGAGAGAGAGAGAGAGAGAGAGAGAGAGAGAGAGAGACGTTCAGGGAGAGAGAAAACGTTTTGTTGCCTGTGCGTGATGGATTAATTGCATGACAGAGAGAGAGAGAGAGAGAGAGAGAGAGAGAGAGAGAGAGAGAGAGAGAGAGAGATTGATAGCTCCTCACTGTCTTAATGTTTGTAAGGTAAGGAGAAAACGCTTTGCTGAGAGAGAGAGAGAGAGAGAGAGAGAGAGAGAGATGACCACTAACATCATTTTAATTCATTACATTGTTAGCTACCCCAATTTTTTCCCTTCCGGCGCACTGCTGTTTCATTTCCTCGTCTCTGTAACTGTGGTGAAATTTGAAATGGTGCCGCAGTTTTGTCGCCGGGTTGGGAAAGGGCGTCTCTCTCTCTCTCTCTCTCTCTCTCTCTCTCTCTCTCTCTCTCTCTCTCTCTCTCTCCACCCACGAACTACAAAATTTAAGTTAGTTCTTGTTTTTGGGTGTTAGTTGTTGTAGTGCTCGTACTAGTATCAACTTTATGGCGTAGTGGATAAGGTGGTGAGCGTGGGATCGGGCAGACGTCTACAGATAGGTTCGAATCCCACCACATACCGCTTTGAAGATATGCTATTTGTCGAGCGGTTTAAAGTTACCTACATGTCACCATGATACCCAGGTTCCAAGTGGTTACACCGAAGATGCACTTGGGTGGTGATATGGGCCCTAATATGGGTACCACTATAAATAGAATTGCCTACGCCACTGATGGGCGGAAGTTGAACAGCGCTTCCCACATGTACTCAAGTTTGGCTACAGCCGCTATAGACCAAAACATAAAAATTAATTAAATATAGGCTTGTATTATGAAACCTTTCTGTGCTTCATCTCCACTATTTTAAAAGGCTTTACTCGTATCTAAATTTACACGCGTTTTTTAAGGTGTTTATACTGTTCTAGAGGCAAAGCAACAAGATTTCTTTATGATTAATTAGAGAAGCACTCATGAAAACCACGCTAATCATTTCGGTGGTCTTAAAAAACAGTCGTATTGACAGAGAAGAGCGATTTTAAGCGTTTTTTCTTTCTAGAGGCAGATTGACAAGATTTCTGTATTACTAACAGGAGAAACATTTGAAATCCACGCTAACGATCTCCGTGGCCTTGGAAAACAGAGCTAAGTCTTCCTGATTACGAACATAAGCGTGAGTGAGCTTGAGTGAGCGTGAGTATGGCTTGTGCCGGGCCATGCTGCTGTCAGGACGTGAGGAGGGAGCATGGCGAAGGAGCGTCCCTCACCATCACAAGTTAGACAGTTTGGCATCACACTCAGTTGTTCCATACACTCCTGGTGGTGGTGGTGTGGTGGATGAAGTCCCCTCTTTTATATTTAACTTTAAATTTTTTTTTTTTGAGGTCTTTTTTACTCGTTCCAGTTCTGTTTTTATTATTTTTCATTTACTTTCCTTGTTCTCCTTTATCGGTCAAGTTTATTTTATTCTCCGCTTAAAAAAAACTGATCACTGTCTATTACTCATTTTACTTGTGAATTTGTGTCTGTGAGTGAGAGAATTGCCAGTGTGTGTTGTGATAAGATTCTCTCCTTTTCTCTATGCCCTTCTTTTGTTATGCCTTGCTTCTAACTCAGTACTAAAATCTGTCTATGAGTGAGAGAATTGCCAGCGTGTGTTATAAGATTCTCCCCTTATCTCTATGCCCTTCTTTTTATTGTCTTGCTTCTAACTCAGCACTAACAAGCTTATTTCTGAGTCCAATGCTGCCATCTACCACTTTCTGAAGTAGTGTGTGTGTGTGCTACGAGTCAAGTGAGTGGGAGATGTAAAGGTATGCTGTGACGGTGCTCTCTCCTCTCCTTCCTTTTGTGTAACGTTAGAAAAGTTGATAATTTACAAGCCGACGTGTGTATTGTTCCCTCTTGTACAAATGGGGAAGTTTGCTGGTTATAAAAAAGGAAAGTTAAGGAAGTAGTTGTGAAATCTTTTATAAGTAAGTTCTCGTGAGGGGGAAGCGTGTGTGTGTGTGTGTGGGGGAGGGGGGCTAGTAATCTCAAAAACTTATGTGCTTCACCTTCACTATTTCAAAAGGCTTTATCTAAATTTACACGAGTTTTTTAATGATATTTTTACGTTTCTAGAGGCAAAGTGATAAGATTTCTATATTATTAACTGGAGAAACACTCTTGAAAACCCCGTTAATCATCTCTGTGGCCCTTGAAAATAGTCGTGGTGAGAGAGCAAAGCGTTTCTGAATACGGACCCATGTGTGTGTGTGTGTGTGTGTGTGTGTGTGTGTGTGTGTGTGTGTGTGTCTAGCAGCTGTGTGGATTATATTTGCGTTGCCACACCACTCTTCCACTAGTCTTTCTCACCTGCCTCGCTTCATTCGGCGTCCTCACCTGTGATGTCTCCCCTTCCCTCTTTCCCCTCTTCTCCACCCTCCCAGCAGGTGTGACAGTCCATCCCCTACAGGAGGAGGAGGAGGAGGAGGAAAGGGCAGCTGTGTTTATGGAAATCAACGAATAAGTTTGATCCGAAATAAATGTATATGTGAATTAGGATGATAAGTTTATACACACACACACACACACACACACACACACACACACACACACACACACACACACACACACACACACACACACACACACTGATGATGTAACAGGAAGGAAAACTATTTAAACACAATTTATAAAAAGTCATTGTCAATAAACTAACTCTGAATGTTTTTTCTCTTCCTTTCGCAGGTAAGATTAAGATTCCCACGAGAGTTCCCCAGTCTGGTCCGGGCGGTGACGTGGTATGTATGTATGTATGTATGTATGCAGGGAGAGCCGCGCGCAAACACACACACACACACACACACACCACTAAGAACCTTCACTCTTCATGTTTGTATCAGATAAGCTACAAAACATTCTAATACACCACCACCACCACCACCACTCATATCAAGGAGGGAAACGCCCCGTCCTTGAGTGTTCCCGTAATTGAACTGTAGGAAAACGATATATATACCAGGCGGGGAGGCAAAAATAATGACTGCATGTGTGTGTGTGTGTGTGTGTGTGTGAGAGTGTTTTATGTATGTGAGTGTGTGTTTGGGGGGTGGGTGGTGGTTCCGTGTTGGCACCAAAGGGTATTTTCCCGGCGTGTCAGAGGAGAGCCATTTTCTGAGACACTTCTACGCCGCACCTGTGACACCAGTTTATATTCAGTGTGTCTTTTTAAGGTGGTAGTGACAGATTAACAAGATTTCTACATTATTAGCGGGAGAAACAGTCTTGAAAACCCGACTAATTATTACTTTGGGGGGTTTATAAATAGTTCCTGTGGGTGAGAGAGAGAGAGAGAGAGAGAGAGAGAGAGAGAGAGAGAGAGAGAGAGAGATTATCCTTAACACATCCAGTTTAAGTTAAGTAAGTAAGCATTAAGTGTATTTTTGACAAATTTCCCGTAACTTTCAAACACCTGATGACACTACTTCATAATTACTCTCTCTCTCTCTCTCTCTCTCTCTCTCTCTCTCTCTCTCTCTCACTGTCTTTCTATCGAGCGAGTCAACACAGCCTCTGAAACTTTGATCTGCGCGTCTCTCTCTCTCTCTCTCTCTCTCTCTCTCTCTCTCTCTCTCTCTCTCTCTCTCTCTCTCTCTCTCTCTCTCTCTCTCTCTCTCTCTCTCTCTCTCTCTCTCTCTCTCTCTCTCTCTAGCGAGGAACGGTCAGGCTTTGCTGGTGGCGGCTGTTGTGGTGGTGGTGGTGGTGGTGGTGGTGGTGGTAGTGAATAGAAGAGAGAAGCATGAGAACAGAAAGAGGAAGAGGAGAAAAGAAAAAAATGATTGGTAGAATAGAGAAAGAACGGAGAAAAGTAGAGACGAATTAGAAGAGAGAGAGAGAGAGAGAGAGAGAGAGAGAGAGAGAGAGAGAGAGAGAGAGAGAGAGAGAGACACGTTATCAGCCAGTTAAGGAAAAGTTTGTTGTCATCCATCAAGTAATAATAGACTGGAGGAGAACTTTCTGTGCAATGATGTCGATCTTTTCTCATCATCTCCTCGTTGGTGAAGGGAAGGAGAGTCTTAGCGTCTTAGGGTCTTAGATAAGCGGCCTGCCTGGATAAAGGGACACGGGTTCGACTCCCCGGCCAGGCAGAAACAATGTGGCCTTTGTCTTCTGACCATCCGTGCTCAGAAATACTTGGCCGTCTTGTCTCCATTACTTCCAAAAGGCTATATGAGAAGTTATTGGTGTTTTTATTCGTGTTTTTATGGTTAGACGTAGAATTTAACACATATTCTGCATTTATAATTGGAGGAAAGACAGTTGTTGCTTTTAAAAGACTGCCTTAGAAGTTGTTGATGATTTTTTTTTACTTCTTCAGAACTGGGGCACATTTTTACCTTGCGGTTTGGTTATTGTTATGGTTAGACTTACAAACTAACACTAACACGTATTCTGCATTTATAATTAGAGAAAAGACAGTTGTTGCTTTTAAAAGACTGCCTTAGAAGTTGTTGATGATTTTTTTAACTTCAGAACTGGGGCACATTTTTACCTTGAGGTTTGGTTATTGTTATGGTTAGACTTGCAAACTAACACGTATTCTGCATTTATAATTAGAGAAAAGACAGTTGTTGCTTTTAAACTGCAGTATTAGAGGTTGTTGATGATTTTTTTCACTTCTTCAGAACTGGGGCACATTTTTATCCTGAGATTTGGTTATTGTTATGGTTAGACTTACAAATTAACACATATTCTGCATTTATGGTTAGAGAAAAGACAGTTGTTGCTTTTAAAAGACTGCCTTAGAAGTTGTTGATGATTTTTTTTAACTTCTTCAGTACTGGAGCACATTTTTACCTTGAGATTTGGGTGTTTTTATGGTTAGACTTATGAATTAACACGTATTCTACATTTATATTTAGATAAAAGACAATTGTTGCTTTTAAAAGGCAGTATTAGAGGATATTGATGTTTTTTAACCTCTTCAGTACTAGGGCACATTTTTACCTTGAGATCTGTGTACGAGTAGAGCATTTTATTGACATTAGGAAACGTCTGTAGAGATCAGAGGATTAATGGTCCACTGTCTTCACTATCCAGAGTGTACCAGAGAAAGGTATGAATGACTGAGAGTACTGTTTAACTTCATTACTTGTACCACAGCATCAGAACCCGGCAATACTTGTGGCCTTTGAAAATAAGACAAGCAACATTTCTGAACCCAAACTACTTCACTGCCGATATCCCTAGTAGCGCACCCTTCCCTGATGGAACTCCTGCTAAACTTGCTCCATCCCGGCAAATACCAAATACTTAGAGAGGGAAAGTTACGCCAATGAGGAACGCAGGGAGGGAAGCGTAAACAGAGTAGGAGGAAGTGAATGGCCTTGTTACCTTGTATGGTTGTCTATAAATGCTTTCTGGGAAGTGTTCACGCGGGGTGCTTGGTAAATTAGAAGGTAGATCAATGTGGCCACTTTTCATTTGATTAGCTTAGTGGAGTTTGATTGATAGTTGATGTACTGAGTGAATTGGTGTAAGGATGAATGAGTTGACGTGTGTGTGTGTGTGTGTGTGTGTGTGTGTGTGTGTGTGTGTGTGTGTGTGTGGATAGTAAATTGATATGCTGGTTTGGTTTGCTTGGTCTAACTCGTCAAAACCACAGGAGGATGGTGTTTTTGATGTTTTTACTGTTGTTGTTGTTCTTCTTCTTCTTCTTCTTCCTCTTCTTCTTTTCGTTCTTGTTCTTGTTGTTATTGTTGTTGTTCTTCTTCTTCTTCTTCCTCTTCTTTCTTTTCTCTATTCTTCTCTTATTTCCTCATGCAATCTTTATTTTCTTTTCTCTCACTTTCCTTCGTCTTATTCCTCTATTCGTCTTCCTTCCCTGCTCTTGCACACCCACCACCACCACCACCACCACCACCACCACCACCACCACCACCACCACCACCACCACCACCACCACTACCACCACCACCACCTCAGCCTCTTATTGTAAAGAAAACGTGAAGTGTGCATACTATTGTGTCCACCAGTCAGTCTTTCCTTGCATATTTACATCTTATATAAACAGTATTGACGTCAGAGAGAGAGAGAGAGAGAGAGAGAGAGAGAGAGAGAGAGAGAGAGAGAGAGTGTGTGTGTGTGTGTGTGTTTCTGTCTCTATTTCTTTCTTTTCTTCCTTCCTTCTTTTCTTCTTTCCTTCCTTCCTTTCTTCCTTCCTTCCATCCATCCTTCCTACCCTCCTTCTCTAAGTTCTTTGGAATCCAATTCGAAGATCCGGTGTCAAGGGAGATTAATATTCTCTCTCTCTCTCTCTCTCTCTCTCTCTCTCTCTCTCTCTCTCTCTCTCTCTCTCTCTCTCTCTCTCTCTCTCTCTCTCTCTCTCTCTCTCTCTCTCTCTCTCTTGCGAAAGTTAGACATTTCATTACGCGAGAGAGAGAGAGAGAGAGAGAGAGAGAGAGAGAGAGAGAGAGAGAGAGAGAGAGAGAGAGAGAGAGAGGACATACATCTCTTAATTATCGACATTTTCCTCAGGTAATGAAGGGTTTCGACCACCCGGAGGAGGAGGAGGAGGAGGAGGAGGAGGAGGAGGAGGAGGAGGAGGAGGAGGAGATAGTGTTGACAGGACGATGATAATATTGGTAGTGGTGGTGGTTGAGAAGGAGGAAGAGGAGGAAGAGAAGATGAAGAAGGAGGAGGAGAAGATGAAAGAGGAGGTGGAAGAGGAGGAGGAAGAACAAAAAAGAATACAAAGGAAGGCCAAACAGCAGCAAACATGAGGGTTTCTAAGAGAGAGAGAGAGAGAGAGAGAGAGAGACAGGGCAGTACATTTATCATTCCAACAATTATTTTTTTCGTCTTTGTACTCGTAAATATTAATGTTTAAAATCAACCTTTTTTGTCTTTTTTTTCATATATTGTTGCAAAATCCTGTTTCGTGTGTTTGTTCATCTGTTTGTGTGTCCTTTGTTCACATATTTCTGCAGCTTCTCTTTGTTCAGTCGTGTGGTATGGTGTGGTGTGGTGTGGTGTGGTGTGGTGTGGTGTGGTGTGGTTTGGTGTGTCATGTAAGGATGAAACTCTACGGGAACTTCACACCAATAACCAGAGGAAAAACATATATATACGCACACACACACACACACACACACACACACACACACACACACACACACACACACACACACACACACACACATACACACGGAGTTAAACAGCTTTGACTTATTTTCCATCTAAGGACACAACACGATACAATGTAACACTCTTGCCATGTACAGTGAGAGGCAGACGGACATTCAGGCAGAGAGAGAGGTAGGGAGACAGTCAATTCCAAGCTATACATAGGAATTGGTAGCTTATGTTCTCCTCTATTGCATGCATTCAATAGGTAAGCCACTTCACACATAGCCAGGTACTCTTTAAAGTTTTGCCACCCTCTCACTGTCAATTTTAACGGCCTCTCGTGGAATGTATCTGAATTTTTAAGCATGTTTTTGTTAGCAGTGACGGTTTTAACGAGGAGTATGCAGCGTTAATGGACAAAAATGTACACTAACTTACCGTCTCCGTGCGTAGCGTTTTAACCCCTTCAGTGCTATGATGCGTTTCCATATTCATTCTGGGTACTATATGGTGATTTTATACAGCTTCAGAAACTTATGGGGGGGGATTGAAATAGTGAAGACTGTTGCTATTAATCTTGTGACCTCCATTGACCCTTCCTAACGTCAATAAAATCGTTTAATCGTACACAAAACTCAAGGTAAAATACGTCCCAGTACTGAAGGGGTTAAGAGTACTAGTGACACAAAAGCAGGTATGTTTGTCTCTTACTTTTCCACATGACTTGCTTCTTCTGGGACCACTACAAACCTATAGTAAAAATGCGTCCTAGTACTGAAAGGGGTTAAGAATACTCGTGACACCCAAACCAGGTCGGGTTGTCTCTTATTTGGCCACAAGACTTGCTTCCTCTGGGGTCACAGTCCTGCGTTACTCGTTATTTTCACCTGACCATTATCCTTGGCGGCGCAGCATTCGTCCCTCGCATGACTGGTGGAGAAATGAGGCGGTATTAGTCGATGTAACCTTGTGGGCGAGGCAAGAGGTCCTCGAACCCCAGTGATGCGGAAAAATCTTGAAGAAAAAGTCCTGAAGAAAAAGAGAGGCTATCGAGGGACCAATGGGGAGGAACATAGAGGCTGTGAGTCGTGGGGAGCTGCGTGGATAGGTTAGCGATGGCATTCAACCAGGGACGCCAGCTTGTCAGGTCCCCCAGTCACCCAGCCACCTCGCCAGCCAGCCAGCTAGGCACCCAGCCAATCAGCCACCTAGCCACCAAGTAAACCACTCAGCCATCTATCCAGCTAGCCAGTCAGTGACCCAGCAACCCAGCCAGCCAGCCAGTTACTCAGTCACATATCCAGCATTCAGCCATTCAGCATTGCATTTCCACGGCGATGAGCATGATTCAATCTGGACCGAACATAAAAGAACATTATAAAAGGCACAAAAAAGGCAAAAAGCCATATCGAGTAATAGCGGCTCCGGCTTCACCATTCTCATATTACTGAGTTGAAAAATGAGTCTAGGAAAATGGTGGCCGGTAGAATGGAATAGGTTTGTACTGTACGAGTGCTTGTGTGTGTGTGTGTGTGTGTGTGTGTGTGTGTGTGTGTGTGTGTGTGTGTTTCAAGTTTTATTCTGTTTTAAGCCATTTACAAGTTCCTACAGAAAGCATTTTGATGGACCATACCTTCCAAGTCCTGTAATTGTAATATTTAGTAGTGGTCAAGTAATATCTTTCTTTCTATCTGTGTGTGTGTGTGTGTGTGTGTGTGTGTGTGTGTGTGTGTGTGTGTGTGTGTGTGTGTGTATGTCAACAGTTAAAAACGAAAACCCATTATATCAAGTAATTTCCGGTCGGTCAGCCCACGCTTGGGACCCGGGGGCGGCATGCCAGGTGAGGGGCAGCTGGCTCCCTTCCCCCCCTCGTAGTGGCCGCAGGACGCACACTCGCTAGCCACTCGCCCATAAAGCCTCATGAAAGAGCGACAAAAATCCCTCACCAAAGAGAGAGAGCCCTGGAAACTTTTTTGGGGGACGTTCCCGGGAAATGATTAAGGTCTGGCGAGGGCTTTGACTGTGAGGGTCAGCTGTGATGGGCCTCGTGTGTGTGTGTGTGTGTGTGTGTGTGTGTGTGTGTGTGTGTGTGTGTGTGTGTGTGTGTGTGTGTGTGTCATTGTGTGTTTTTTTTATGTAAGCGGAGGACTGCTAAGGGTAAAAAAAATATATTAGAAAAAAAAAGGCCCACTGAAACTGCAGCCTCCAAAAATAAATCAAAAGAATTAGTCAAAAGTCAGGGACAAATGTCGTGACACCTCTCTCTTAAAAGAAGTCAAGTCGTATTAAGATGGAAATACAGAAGCAGGTAGGGAGTTCCAGAGTTTACCAGTGGAAGGTATGAATGATTGAGAGTACTGGTTAACTCTTGTATTGGAGTGTTGTACAGAACAGGGATGAGAGAAAAAAGAAAGCCTTGTGCAGTGTGTGTATCAGTCCGTGTGTCAGTGTGTCATTATGCGCTTGTGTGTGAATACAAGAACATAAAGACGTCAATACAAGAGCATCATTGTCAGCATTCACAAAGGCTGCTTTTCTTATACACTAATACAGATTTTTACTATTATTGTGCTGCTGAGAGATGTATCCTGTGTGTGTGTGTGTGTGTGTGTGTGTGTGTGTGTGTGTGTGTGTGTGTGTGTGTGTGTGTGTGTGTGTGTGTGTGTGTGTGTGTGTGTGTGTGTGTGTGTGTGTGTGTGTGTGACGCAGCATTGACACGCCTTACCTGGTCAATAAGGCTTGCCACGTGTCCACTCACCTGGTAAATAGAGCTAAAAGAAGAGGTAGATAAAAGATTGCTTCTCTTGCCGTGAGCATCTGGAGTGGACAAGTAATCCCAGTTGCCATAGTTCCCACAGTTCCCACAGTTGTCACCAGTTGTCACAGTTGTTACTAGTTGCGCCACAGTTGTCACCAGTTGTTACTAGTTACCCCACAGTTGTCACAGTTGTCAGTTGTCACCAGTTGTCACTTCTCAGCTCTCGAAAGGATTTAGTGGAATTTTACAAGAGAGTCTTTCATCACTAATCTCTCTCCTCACCACAGTTCCTTCGTCTTTGTTATCTCATGTCACTTCAACGTAATTGTTCCTCTTGACTCTTCCATTCCACTGTCATGTCTGTGTGTGTGTGTGTGTGTGTGTGTGTGTGTGTGTGTGTGTGTGTGTTTTTATGTGTGTGTGTTTGTGTGGCGGGTAGGAGAAGAATTCTGCACACACACACACACACACACACACACACACACACACACACACACACACACACACACACACACACACACACACACACACACACACACACACACACACACACACAATACACATCTCTTCACCTCAAGGCCTTTCCAATCCTGTACGCGACTCCCACACTTCCTCTTGTCTTGGTCGGGGCGTGTTCAGAGGCGCAGTGACCCGTGTCTGACCTCTCCCAGCCTCTGACCCTTCCTCACCTTTTACCTTTCAGCCTTCACGCCTCAACCATGACCTTGTGTCCTTTCTTCCTTTACTCTTAATCACTTAAGTACCATGACGCGTTTCCATATTCATTCTACTTACTATTTGGTGATTTTATACAGCTTCAGAAACTTATGTGGGGGATTAAAATGGTGAAGATTCAGGCCATTAATCGTCTGATCTCCATGGACTCTTCTTAATGTCAATAAAATGGTCTAATCGTACACAAAACTCAAGGTAAAATTGTGTCCCAGTATTGAAGGGGTTAAGCCTCCATTCTCTCTCTGTCACTCCTCGGTAACTGGTATTGTTTTTTCGCAAAGTTATATTTTTCACTTGTCCTTCACTTTTTTCTTGCATTTTTTTCCTTTAAACTCTTTCAATACTGAGACACATTTTTACCATGAGTTTTGGGTACGATTACACGATTTTATTTTGCATTAGGGAGGATCTATGAAGGTTAGAAGACTGCTGACCAGAATCTTCACTATTTTAATACCCCACATGAGTTTCTGAAGCTGTGTAAAATCACCAAATAGTAAACAAAGTGAATATGGAAATGCGTCATGGTACTGAAGAGGTTAAATCGCCACTCACGTCACGACATTGCTAACTATCTGTGTGTCTTCGCCAGAGAGAGAGAGAGAGAGAGAGAGAGAGAGAGAGAGAGAGAGAGTGGGGAGAGAGTGACATGTTTGTATAAGGGAGGGAATGATATTGTATGACCGTATTACACCACCACCTCCTCCTCCTCCTCCTCCTCCTCCTCCTCCTCCTCCTCCTCCTCCTCCTCCTCCTCCTCTCACCCATACCCCATTACTGGAACCCCATAACACCACACATTAGCCCATTTATTTTCTTGACGCTCCCTTTTATCCCAGAGAGAGAGAGAGAGAGAGAGAGAGAGAGAGAGAGAGAGAGAGAGAGAGGGAGAGGGACGCTGCACAAACACACACACACACGCACAGAATAACCGACAGAAAGACAGAATTACACTGAAAACACACAGAAATCTCACTTCAAAACACGCCGACTGCTTCTAAACATAGGTGATGGATGACAGCACTACCGCCACCACCACCACCACCACCACTACCATCCCCTGACTCGATCACGTCACCACTAAGTTCATTTTGGCAAGAGGTTAGTTAATTCCCCAGTATTGTCCAGGCCAGGTGTGTTATAAGGTGTATTGTACCCTATAGCACCTTTGACACTGCTTCTACACAAGGTTCAAGGAATGGCGTGAGGTTTATGAGTGTTTTTTATGGTTCTGGGTCCGTATTCAGAAAAGTTTTGCTCTCTCGTCACAACTATTTAAAATGCCACAGAGATGATTAGCGGATTTTCAAAAGTGTTTCTCTAGTTAGTAAAATAGAAATCTTGTCAATCTGCCGCTAGGACCGTAAAAACACCTTAAAAACTCGTGTATATTTAAATAAAGCCTTTTGAAATAGTGGAGGTGAGGCGCGGAAGTCTTTGAGAATAGGAGCCCTAGTGACTGGTTAACAAGATTTCTACATTATGGAAGAGAGAAACTGTATTGAAAACTCGGCTAGCAGTCTTGGGGCCTTTGGAAATAGTCGTGGCGTAGAGAGAGAGAGAGAGAGAGAGAGAGAGAGAGAGAGAGAGAGAGAGAGAGTAATCAGAAACACCTTATTCTCTCATTACGACAATTTTCCAAGGCTGCAGAGACAACTAGCTGGATTTTCAAGACACTTTCTCCTTATAATTAAACCTGAAATCTCGCCAATCTATCACCGGAACTATAAAAACACTTAAAAAAAAACACGAGTTTCTTTAACTGGAGCCTTTGGAAAGCAGTGATGGTGAGAGAGCAAGGCGTTTCAGAATACAGGCCAGAGAGAGAGAGAGAGAGAGAGAGAGAGAGAGAGAGAGAGAGAGAGAGAGAGAGAGAGAGAGAGAGAGAGAGGTTATTTGTTTCTGATAAGCCTAACGAGCGCTTTGTTGTATTGTTAATAGTGAGATATGTTGTGTATGTGGCAGAGTGTATAGGAGACAGACTGTTGAATGAAGTGAGGTAGGTCAGTGATGATAGGCAAGCTTTTGTGTGAAGTATTTTATGAACGAAAGACGAATAGCAATGTCTCAGTCTTTCCCTCTCTTCTTTCCCTTCCTTTCTCTCTCTCTCTCTCTCTCTCAAACAAATCGCTGACGCATTGCACCTCTTCGTTATAAATTTTCATTAATTCTGCTGCGTCAGTCGTTATGCTTTTCTCTCTCTATTCGCCTCTCCTGTCCTCGTCACTCCGTCTCTTGTCCCTCTTGTCTGGCTCCACTGGTGACTTCTTTCCCTCTCTCCCGTCTCGCCACAGTGCTGATTCTTGGCTCTGCTTACTTCTGACGCCTTGACCAGTTCCCGCAGTGTTTTAAAGGGATAGACGTGAGAAAGGAATTTTTTTGTATGAAGGAGAGAAACCAGCCAAGGGCAACATAATATTGAATAAAAAGGCCCACTTGAGTGCTGGTTCCTTAAAAAGTAAGAAGAAATTAGCCAAAATCAAGGAACAAATGTCTTGAAATCTCCCTCTTAAAAGAAGTCAAGTCGTGTTGTCAAGTAGGAAGTTTGCTTAGTGGTTTCTAATGTTATGGATTTGTTGATGAGTTTATTAGTGTTGTTTAATCTCTTCAGTAGTGGGACGCATTTTTACCATGAGCTTGGGTACGATTAGACGATTTTATTGACATTAGGAAGGGTCTGTGGAGGTCAGAAGATTGATGGCCAGAGTCTTCACTATTTCAATCCCCGCATAAGTTTCTGAAGTTGTTTAAAATCACCAAATAGTAAGTAGAATGAATAAAATAAATATGAAAACGCGTCATAGCACTGAAGAGGTTAAGAAGTTGTAGTTACTGGGAATAATATAGAAAAGAAGGGAATATGAGAGAGTAAGTCAGTTTTGTCTACGAAGAGGAAAAAAAAAAATATAGTGGATATGAATTTAACTTGAGAATCTTGTTATTGTTGTTGTTTGAGTAACTTGTGGTCATTCTAAGGTTGACATTGTTAGTTAGAGATTTGTGTGTTAGTTGATGTATTATATAAATTTTCTTCGTTATTTATTTGCCAGATAACTGATTTTTTATCTTTAGTTTAACATCTAATTAATATCTTGTGTGATTTAAGGAGGTTTTAGGGAACTGTGTGTGTTGTGTGTGTGTGTGTGTGTGTGTGTGTGTGTGTGTGTGTGTGTTTATCGATGAGGTTATTATTATTATTATTATTATTATTATTATTATTATTATTATTATTATTATTATTATTGTTGTTATTTTTTTTATTATTATTGTTTTTGCTGTTGTTATTAATGTTTTATTATCATTATTATCATCATTATTATTCCACACACACACACACACACACACACACACACACACACACACACACACACACACACACACACACACACACACACACACACACACACACACCTATACATAATTAAGAGTAATGATAATAAAAGCAATGTAAATTTTAATACCGTAAATTTATTTTGGTGATTACCGCCGCAAAATGCCACAAAAAAAAAAAAAAATGCAAATGAGAAACGGCATTTAAAAGTGAGTTAATTGCTGTAGTTTGAAAGAATTTTGGTTTACGGAAGCGAATCATGCGCACTGAATAAATAATGTTATAATTACGAGGTGAAACTAACCTGGTTGTGGTGGTGGTGATGGTGGTGGTGGTGGTGGTGGTGATGGTGGTGGTGGTGGTGGTGGTGGGAAATGATACAGGAATCCAAACATTCTCTCTCTCTCTCTCTCTCTCTCTCTCTCTCTCTCTCTCTCTCTCTCTCTCTCTCTCTCTCTCTCTCTCTCTCTCTCTCTCTCTCTCTCTCTCTCAACCATGTATCTTTCTTTGCAGGTAAGCTTGAGACGAGGAAAACAACAACAACAACAACAACAACAACAACAACAACAACAACAACAACAACAACAACAACAACATAGAACAGAATGAATCAAAAGATAAGAGGAGAAAAGGAAAGGAGAAGAAGAAGGAAGGATAAGTACTTTGAGAGAGAGAGAGAGAGAGAGAGAGAGAGAGAGAGAGAGAGAGAGAGAGAGAGAGAGAGAGAGTCAGTCAGTCAGGTTAGTGCAATGCTGATTCATCGCTGACTCATGTTTCTGTTGCATACTTCTATCTTGCCTCTGAGCGATGAAAAGGGCGTGGCTATTTATAAGGATGGTATTCTCTAACACTAAGGTACGACATTTAAAAGGCTGCTTCTAGTAACAGTAAGTCTAGTTGAAGTGACACGTGTTTTCAAAGGTGTTTTTATGGTTCTAGTATTGGTACCTTTGAGATTTGTGTACGATTAGGCCATTTTATTGACATTAGGAAGGGTCTATGGAGGTCAGAAGATTAATGGCTGCAGTCTTTACTATTTTAATCCCCACATATGTAAAATCGCTAAATAATAACTGGAATGAATATGGAAACGCGTCATGGTACTGAAGGGGTTAACACTCTGATACTATATTCAAAGGCTTTAGTTGAAGAGACACGTGTTTTCAAAGATGTTTTTTTATGGTTCTAGTGAAAGATCAACATTTCTACACTAGTTAACCGTAGCAACTCGAGAACGTGGCTAGTAATCTGTGTGGCCGCTGGAAATAGTCGTGATGCAAGACCATTTAACCTCCAGACTGAGATTTTTTTATGCTCTCAATATTAAAAAAAGTAAAATAAAAATGGAGATACTGTTTTCTTAGTTTCAGAGGCATTTTTTGTGTATTTTTTCATGATTTAGTCTTTGTTTTGTTATTGCTCTTGATGGTAAAGTTTAAAAAGTCTGCACCTGTGTTGTTTCCTCGCAAGTAACAACAAAAGGCTTGATTCTAATAGTGTTATTCATTCTGGAGGATTATCTTGAGATTATAATGTTCTCCCTCCCTCCCTCCTCTCTCCTCTCTCTCCTTTCCTCCCTACTCCTTTTTTTTTTTTCTCTCTCTCTCTCTCCCTCTCACCTTCCCTTCCTCTATTCGTCTTTCCTTCTCGCCTTCCCTCCTTCCTTCCGTCTCTCCTTTTCTCCTTCTCTCCCTCCTTCCCTCCCTCCCTTTCACCTTTCCCTCTCTCTCTCTCTCCTCCCCGTCCCTTCTTCCTTCCGTCTCTCCTCCCCTTCCCTCTCTGCCTCCTAACCTCTCTTCCTCCCTCTCTTCCTCTCTCTCTGTCTCTCTCTCCTCTCTCTCTCTCTCTCTCTCTCTCTCATCTCCATCCCTTTGTGTTAAAACAGTAATAACGCTTGGAAAAACACAAAAAGGGAAAGAAGCGCTGGAATCTTCTATCTACCAAACACTCGGCTTGCTAGAGTGTGGCAGTGATTGGGGGAAGTGTTGGTGGTTAGATTCGTGATAGTGTGTGGTGTTGTCTGTGTCACGTGTTGCTGGTGTTGCTGTT
>NC_059268.1:20371683-20381683 GCF_017591435.1 Portunus trituberculatus | reverse complement strand
GCATGTGGTGTGCGGTAGCAAGCAGCGGGCAGGTGATAGGGCGACGTGAAGAGGTGTTACAGGTGTTGTGAGAAATTAATATAGTATTTAAATGAATGGAAATATTTCAAGGTCTTCGAATGAGTCACCCGCAATGAGTCAGCGAAAAGTAATATTATGGCTCGTCAATTTAGTGTGAAAAATAAGTAAAAAAGTTAAATAAAGGTAGGAATTGGAAATAAATGAATGTCTTGAATTTATTTGTATCATAGCATCGATTTTAGTGAAGTATAGCTGTCAGTAGAAATATATTATCAAGTTTTCATGGTTTTAGTGATAGTTTGGCTGGTTCTAGTGGAAGTTATTGGGAGTTTTCATGGTTCTAGTGATAGTTTGACGGTTCTAGTGGAAGTTATTGGGAGTTTCCATGGTTCTACTGATAGTTTGACTGTTCTAGTGGAAGTTATTGGGAGTTTTCATGGTTCTACTGATAGTTTGACTGTTCTAGTGGAAGTTATTGGGGTTTTCATGGTTCTACTGATAGTTTGAGTGGCTTTTGTAGAACTTATTGGAGTTTTTATGGTTCTAGTAACAGTTAAACAAGCTGTAGTGAAAGATATTGGTACTTCAATTATTTTAGTGACAGCATGATTGATTAATGATACCAAAATTTACATAAAGACCCACGTAAAGCTAACATAACGTAATCTAACTCTCCTGAACTATAAATGCTCTGAGACAAAAGCATACCTCTCCACTTTTATCCTGTGCCTGTCTCTCCTCCACATACATACAGCCAGACAGACAGATAGACAGGCAGACAGGCACTTCCGCAGCTGGCAAATGCTCGCTACTCTGTCTATACTCAACGGATGGACATTTGAAGTGGGAGGATACGTGAAGTGCTGAGTGTATGTATTCAATGTGTCCCTTCTGCTCTAGATACATAGAAAAAATCATACATACCATGTCACTTTTGGACTGTATTTTGTATTTGTAGTTTTTCTAGTATTTTTTCACCTCATTTGTGTGTAGATTTGATTTAAAGATCGATTTATTAAGAGGTTTTATTTCTTTTTCATTTCTCCTTTAGTAGTATGTGTGTACGTGTGTATGTGCGTGTGTGTGTGTGTGTGAAGCCAATAAAGGAAATAAGAAAACTTTACTCACCCGGGACAGCGACTAAGCCTCAAAACTAAAGGCGGAGGCAGTAACTTGAGTCCCCCCAGCACGAGGGTCGACGGCAGCAGGTACAACTTGTCTCAAACTCCCGAGCACAGAGCTGAAGGCAAGGCTGTTCTTTCCTTCCTTCTCTAATGCATCACAGTCCGTGTTCAGAAATGCTTTGCTCTCTCACCACGACTATTTTTCAAGGCCACAGAGATGACTAGCTGGGTTTTCAGGAGTGTTTCTCTAGTTAATAATGTAGAAGTCTTGTCACTCTGCCTCTAGAACAGTGAAAACATCTTTCTCACTCCGACTATTTTCCAAGGCCACAGAGATGACTAGCGGGGTTTTCAAGAGTATTTCTCTAGTTAATGATGTTGAAATCTTGTCGCTCTTTCTCTAGAACCATAAAAACACCTTAAAAAAATACCTCCTTCAAATGGAGCCTTTGGAAAGTAGTGATGGTGAGAGAGCAAAGCCTTTTATGGCGTGTCAGGCATTGTCAGCTGTGTGATCTGGCTGGAGAAACAAAAAAGGGAACAAAACTAATGACTCCACTCTCATTCGTACCTCGGTGAGCGTGTGCCAGGCAGCAACCGCGCCCTGAAAGCGTGACGCCACCCGTTGCTCAGCAAGGAGTGTGAGGCATGTCAGTGATCCAGGACATGGACAGAGACGAGGAAACCAGGCCACTACTGTACCTGTTGTCGCCGCCAAGCACCGTCGCAAACCAGCCCCTGTAATGAAGGGTTTTTTTCTTTTATTCAAGAGGGGAAGCTGGCCAAGGACAACAAAAATTAAAAGAAAAGGCCCATTTGTTTACCAGTGTCCCTTAAAGATAAGAGTTAGCCAAAAGTCTGGGACAAATGCCTTGAAACAGATGGATTTTTGGATGATAAATATAGAACAAAAAAAGGAGAAACACAGTGAGATTAGGAGAAGGAGGAGAAAAAAGAAGATTGACAGCAAGAAAAACGAAAAAAAAGGAAACGTAGGAAGAGAAGGAAGAAAAAAAAAGGATAAAGAGGAAAGTAAGGAGGAGGAATAAGAGAACTGCAACCTTCTACCGACGCAAACCAACACGTGTAGTGAAGAATGATAAATATGGAACAAAATGGAGGAGATGGAGGAAAAAACGAGGAAGTTGACAACATGAAGAACGGGAAAAAAAAGTACACGTAGGAAGAGAAGGAGGAAAAAGAAAGATAAAGAGGAAAGTAAGGAGGAAAAATGAAAGAAATGCTGTAAAGTGGCAAAAAAACATAAAAGAACTGAAAGGTATTTTGAAACTCACCTGCGCCGCGTCGCCACTGTTTCCAGAGGGTTTAGTTGAAGTCACACGGGTTTTTAAAGGTGGTTTAGAGTTACAGTGGTAGATTAACACGATTTCTTGACAATCTGGCTAATCATTTTCTCTCTCTCTCTCTCTCTCTCTCTCTCTCTCTCTCTCTCTCAGTTACAGTGGTAGCTCTCTCAGTTACAGTGGTAGATTAACATGATTACTACATTATTAACAGACAAACAGTCTTGAAGGCGCGGCTAATCATTCTCTCTCTCTCTCTCTCTCTCTCTCTCTCTCTCTCTCTCTCTCTCTCTCTCTCTCTCTCTCTCTCTCTCTCTCTCTCTCTCGTCGTGTCCCGGGCGACCTGGGATTCATGTTTCACTTAAAACTTGCATGAAGGGATTTGCTGTTTTTGTGTTTTACGGAAGTTTCCCCTCCCCAGATGCTCCCCTTGGCTTGTTTCTTTTGTGTGACGGGAGGAGGAGGAGGAGGAGGAGGAGGAGGAGGAGGAAGAAAAAAAAGAAGATAAATAAGAAATAGTAAAGTTATGAAGTAATTTGTAGTAAAAAGAGTGATAACAACATAATCACCACCACTACCACCACTACTACCACCACCAACCACCACCACCACCACCACCACCACCACCACCAACAACAACCACCACCAACAACAATAATAATAACATAAAGTGATACGAATTTTCAAGGATGTTTTTAATGACTTCAGTGACAGATTGATAAGATTTCTGCATCCTTAACAGTAGAAACACTCTTTAAAAACAGTCGTAGTGAAGTGAAAGGATATTTCTGCATTTCTAGTGAGAGAATAACAATATTTCTACATTATGAACAGGAGAAACACGCTTGGGAACCCGGCAAGTCATTTCTGTAGCTTTAAAAACAGTCGTAGTGAAGTAATGGGGCGTTTCTGCATTTCTAGTGAGAGAATAACAACATATCTACATTATTAACAGGAGAAACACTCTTGAGAACCCGGCAAGTCATTTATGTGGCCTTTAAAAACAGTCATGGCAGGAGAGCAAAGCAATTCAGAACTCAAACGCGCGACAAACAGCGGCGAGTAACAAAAATTGGTAAACGAATAGGAAATACTTCTACTGAGCGTTGTTTGCGCCTCCACGAGAGATCGCGAGGCACAATAGAGGTGCGTAACATCGATAGCGTTTTATGTTATGTGCGTACGTGGATACAAGACAAGACTGGAGGGCGTATTGTAGCTCCAAGTGTTTTATTTCCTGGTAAACGAAAGCCTTGTTTTGAAAATGGCTGTTGCTTTGACTCTGTACTTTGATAAGGTTTTATGTGCCCTTTGTGTTTGCGTATGGTGTGTGTGTGTGTGTGTGTGTGTGTGTGTGTGTGTGTGTGTGTGTGTGTGTGTGTGTGTGAGAGAGAGAGAGAGAGAGAGAGAGAGAGAGAGAGAGAGAGAGAGAGAGAGAGAGAGAGTAGGAGGAGGAGGAGGAAGAGGTAGAAAAGACACTTAATACAACAAAAATACCTTCAAAATAAGTTCTTTTTTTTCTTCTTTTTCTTCTTCTTCTTCTTCTTCTTCTTCTTCTTCTTCTTGTTGTTGTTGTTGTTGTTCATCCACTTCTTCTTCTTCTTCTTCTTCTTCTTCTTCTTCTTCGAGAGAGAGAGAGAGAGAGAGAGAGAGAGAGAGAGAGAGAGAGAGAGAGAGAGAGAGAGAGAGAGAGAGAGAGAGAGAGAGAGAGAGAGAGAGAGAAAAGATAGACAGACAGACACATAGACAGACAGACAGACAGACAGACAGCCAGACACATAGACATACTCGTACAGAGACAGAGACAGAGAGACTAAGAGACCAAAGGCACACCAGAACTAGTAACATGAAGTAGCAAAAGGAGCAAGAGAAGGAGCAGGAAGGTACCCAGATTAACTCAAGACATGAAGCTACACTATTACCAACAGCCTTAACAAGAACAGCAACCACTGACTAACTTTGACTGGCGTGTAGACTCTTCCCCATAAACCCTTAATTATTCTAACCCGCATCGCTCTCTCACTCAATTTTCAAAGGCCACAGAGATGACTAGCCGGGTTCTCAAGACTGTTTCTCCTGTTGATAATATAGAAACCTTGTTCATCTGTCCCTAGAGCCATCAAACACCCTTACAAACCCGTGTCACTTGAACTACAGCCTTGGGTGTGTAGTGGAGTGGTACTGGTGTATTGTGTGAGTGTTTCAGTGTACAGTAGTGAACCTAAGGAAGGGAGGGAAGGAAGAGAGGAGTATTGCGTGTGTATGAGACGATTGACGTGTTTTGAGAGAGGAAATGAGGGGAAGGGGAACCTGTTTATCTAGTGAGTGATCTAAACGGTGGTACGTGTGTGTGTGTGTGTGTGTGTGTGTGTGTGTGTGTGTGTGTGTGTGTGTGTGTGTGTGTGTGTGTGTTTCCGTGAATCCATTATCTACTAGAGACGAAAGTGAGTAAGTGAGGGAGATGTAAGGTTGTCTGGAGTCTCTCTCTCTCTCTCTCTCTGGAACTACTTATTTTAAAGGTATTTATGGTATCAAGCGTCTTTTCTTCCTCCTCCTCCTCCTCCTTCTCCTTCTCCTTCTCCTTCTCCTTCTCCTTCTCCTCCTCTTCCTCCTCCTCCTCCTCCTCCTCCTCCTCCTCCTCCTCCTCCTCCTCCTCCTCCTCCTCCTCCTCCTCCTCCTCCTCCTCCTCCTCCTCCTCCTCCTCCTCCTCCTCCTCCTCCTCCTCCTCCTCCTCTTGTTAACAATATTGACGCGTTTCCATATTCATTCTGCTTACAATTTGGTGATTCTATACAGCTTCAGATACTCATGTGGGGGATTAGAATAGTGAGGACTATGGAGCATTAATCTTCTTACCTCCATAGACCCTTCGTAATGTCAATAAAATGGTCTAATCGTACACAAATCCCAAGGTAAAAAATGTGTCTGGGTACTGAAGGGATTAATCGTTCATGCTGACCTTCTCTCTTGCTTGTATCTCTCCCCACAACCTCCATCTTTGTCTTTGTCTTTGTCGCTGTTGTTGTTGTTCTTATTGTACCGAAAATGTATATGGTAATGCAAGATGTAGTATCCTGCGCACCTTTACTGTTAGTCTCGACCTTTCACTGCCACGGAAAGATATGAGTCGGTGGGTGTGTACAGTAAACTTGTGACTCTTTATCTCGAATTCTCAAACATTTCTGTGCTTCCACCATTTCAAAGGCTTTATTTAAATTTACACGAGTTTTTAAGGTGTTTTTTTTACTGTTCTAGAGGCAGATTGACACGATTCCTACATTACTAACTGGAAAAAAACACTTGAAAACCCCGCTAGCTATCTTTATGGCCTTAGAAAACAGTCGTGTTGAGAGAAGAGAGATTTTTTAAGGTGTTTTTACAGTTCTAGAGGCAGAGTGACACAATTTCTACATTATTAACTGTAGAAACACTCTTGAAAACCCTGCTAGTCATCTCTGTTGCCTTAGAAAACAGTCGTGTTGAAAGAATAAAGTGTTTCTGAATATAGGTCTTGGTGGGGTTGGTTTGGGCTGGGGCCGACAGGGTTAGGTGGGGCGGGGCGGGGCGGGGCGGGGCAGGGCAGACAGGTACACCATTATCTCGGTTGGCAAAGGTATTTCTTAATTAAGAGAGGGAGTGCTGGAGTCTCAAATAATGCAGGCGTCCATTACCCTGATGAGCTGCTGAGACCATTGCTACCCTCCTCCCCTCCTTGCCTCCTCCTCCTCTTCCTCTTCTTCCTCTTCCTCCTCTCTGTCTCCCTGTCACTCCTACCTCTCCTCTTCCTCCTCCTTCTTGCTCCTCTTCCTCCTCATCTTTCTTTTTTTTTTCTCTCCTCTATCCTTTCTCTCCCCTTCCTCTTTCCTTGTTCTTCTTCAGTCCCTTCTCTCATCGAGTTCTCTTTTCATTATGTTTCGTCTAATTTCCTTTCATCTGTTCCTTTCATTTCTTCTTTCGTCTCTTCTCCTCTCTTCTCTTTCTCTCATTATCGTTTTCTTCATCTCCTTTCTCTTCACTCACTTCTCTTATGTGTCTATCTATCTATCTATCCACCTGTTTATTTATTTAGCCATTTATGTAACTATGTACGTAACTACATGTGTACCCATCCTTCTATCTATCTGTCTATCTATCTATCTATCTATCTATCTATTTATCTCGAGTTTCTCACATCTTAGTAACCTGCTTATAACTGACCACCACTTCTCTCCCTCTCTCTCTTTTTTCCCCTTCTCCCTTGCCCTAATAATGGTGCCAGTCTATGTAATTGGCTGCGTACTGCCCCTGTGTGGAACCCTTGGGAGGAGTAAAGAGGAGGAGGAGCAGGAGGAAGGAGGAAGGGAAGGATAGTAGTGGATGGGCAGAGGGCGAGGAGGTAGAAGAAAGTACTGTGGAGAATTGAAGGAAGAATGTAAGGTTAGTGAGAGAAGGTGAGAGAGTGAGGAGAGGTCGTGTGTGTGTGTGTGTGTGTGTGTGTGTTTAAAATCCGTATGCTGAAACACCTCTGCACTATACCACTACATTTAAAAGGTTCTAATCTGAAGTGACATAGTTTTTGAAGGCATTTTTACGCTTCTAGTGACAGATTAACAAGCTTTTAACATTACCAACATGAAAAGCACTCACGAGAACCCCGCTGGTAATCTCCGTGGCCTTGCAAAACAGTCGTGGTGAGAGAAACAAAGAGAGAGCAAAGATTTTCTGAATATCCTGCCTGTTTGCCTTCAGAGAATCATCTTAATCTGCATGTGGTGTCCTTCTCTCCTCTGCTCCCTCGCGGATTGGTGTTAAGGATTGTGTTAAGCCCTCAGTGTGTTTATTACGGTGAGGGACAGTTCGCGTTAACTCCTTCAGTACTGAGACGCATTTTTACCGTGTGTTTTGGGTATGATTAGACGGTTTTATTTACATTAGGTCTATGGAGGTCAAAGGTTAATGGCCAAAGTCTTCACTATTTTAGTCTCCACGTAAGTTTCTAAAGCTGTAAAAATCACCAAATAGTAACCAGAATAAATATGACAACATGACCTGGTACTGAGGAGGTTAACCCCTTCAGTACCATGACGTGTTTCAGTATTCACTCTGCTTACAATTTGGTGATTCTATGCAGCTTCAGAAACTTATGTGGGGGATAACAATAGTGAAGACTGTGGCCATTAATTTTTTGACCTCCATAGACCCTTCTTAATGTCAATAAAATCGTACACAAATTTCAAGGTAAAAAAATGTGTCCTAGTACTGAAGGGGTTAAGGAGGAAAGTTAGCAGTCCCAACCGCTACCTTGCTCTCGAGGCTCACGGCGTTGCTCCCAGCGGTCTTTGTGGTGACGGAAAGTGAGATGAACGGTGTGCACGGCTGCGGCGGCGTGGTGTGCTGCGCCGTGCTGTGAGTGGCGATGACTACTGGTGGTGGTGGTGGTGGTGGTGCGTTTCCTAGTCTGTTTTCTTCCATAAATTTCGCTCTGATTTCCATTTTTATTGGTCCTGGTACTCTAGCGCGGTTCAAAGAGCAGGACCCTCGCACCTTGGCCAATGGCTGGTGGGAATAGCTGGTGGCAGTGGCTGGTGGCAATGGCTGTTCGCAATGGCTGTCTCCTCTGACGCTGCTGGCGGGGGTAGGCTCTCTCTCATTCGTTGCCGGGGTGAACTGCGGCGCGCGAGATGACTGGCCATCATGCACTCAGCGAGGGGGTGAGGGGAGGGAAGAGAGGACAGGTGAGGTGAGGGAAGAGAAAGGAGGGAGAGGTAGGGCAGGGGTGAGGGAGAGGGAGAGGGGAAAGGGGAGCTGGTCACCCGACAATGCAGGTATGGGTGGCCTTGAGGGATTCTCCTGCACCTGATTGCTGGGTGGGTGGCGCCCGTGCCTGGCTGACGCGTGGCGCTGCTCGTGTGTTGAGGCAAAACTCGCCACATAGATCCACATTGCCTTGACCTCTCGTGTCTTTGGATATCCCGCCGGGGACGGAAAGGGACCGCATCACCTGTAGCGCTTGTGTGTGTGTGTGTGTGTGTGTGTGTGTGTGTGTGTGTGTGTGTGTGTGAGGTCCGCGCCTGCCATGGATGGGCGTCCCGGCGTGAGGCTGAGTGGCGGGGCGGTGGGCGGGAGGTGGCGGCCGCGAAGAGTAGAGTCGCAGGTGTTTGTTGCAAGGAACTTCGGGATATTGATCTGCTGTAGGAGCCGCGCCGCTGCTGCTGCTGCTGCTGCTGCTGCTGCTGCTGTTGCTGTCACCGCCGCCACCGCCGCCACCGCCGATGACGACTGTCGGAGGTACTGATGCCGTGTCCCCGCCAACTTTGCTGTTTTCACGGTCACCGCCCTTGTGTCTGTTTGCTGGCCTGTCACTGATCTTGCTGGCGGCGGCGGTGATGGTGGTGCTGGCGGCGGCACTCATGACGCTGTGGTAACCTTGAACACTCCTGCTCTGGAACGCAACAAGGAGTTCTGGCCTCGTGCCGCCCCTTCTCCCTTCCTTCCCCCCACGACCCCTCCAGTGAAGTGTGGGGGCGTGATGGTGGCGCTGGTGTGGTGGCCGCCTGCCAGACACTCTCACTCTTACCACTCACTCTCCCACACACCCACGCACTCAGTCACCCACGCACCCACTTAGGCACTCAGCCACGCACCCACGCACCCACTCAGCCGCCAAACTCGGATCTTTGTACTTTTATTATCCTAATTCTACGCACCTTTTGTGTAATATTTGATGCTGGAACGCACACACACCACCAACACCACCACCACCACTGCATTACGTAACCATATCACCACCTCTCATCTCTCCGGCCAACACGTCACCTCATTGACCTCCAGTCCAGCACACACACACACACACACACACACACACACACACACACACACACACACACACACACACACACACACACACACACACAACATTGTATTATATAATGAAACGTCCTTTGGCTCCTCACTCTTATACTCTCTCTCTCTCTCTCTCTCTCTCTCTCTCTCTCTCTCTCTCTCTCTCTCTCTCTCTCTCTCTCTCTGCGGCAGCTCCCAGATGTAACACTAATCTTTATCATATGTTCAGGGGAAAGCTGTTTTTTTTCCTCCATGTCCTCATTACGAGCCAGAGATTGCAGGCAAATTGATGTACGAGAATGTATGACGTCGCTGGGAAGTGTTAGAGGCGAATACGATAATGTATGATGTCTGTAAGGAGTGTTGGAGGCGTGTACGATAATGTATGATGTCTGTAGGGAGTGTTAGAGGCGAGTACGATAATGTATGATGTCTGTAGAGAGTTTTGGAAGCGAATAAATGGTAGGAGTGTTTGGTTTAAGACTCGTATCCTGAAATGCTTTGCTCTCTCTCTCTCTCTCTCTCTCTCTCTCTCTCTCTCTCTCTCTCTCTCTCTCTCTCTCTCTCTCTCTCTCCCTCATTAGAAAATCAGATTAAAAAAAGGCAAATATCACTTTACATTTCCTGTGGGTGAATAATGAAGGATTTTGATTTATTTTAATCGTTTATTGGAAAAGAAAAATCGCTCACTCAAATAAATAAATAGATTCAATTCCAATATTTTTTTAA
>NC_059268.1:20359183-20366683 GCF_017591435.1 Portunus trituberculatus | reverse complement strand
GAATTGTGTGTGCTGTGGTGGTCTCAAGGCTCTCCAAAGCGATGAATCTCTCTCTCTCTCTCTCTCTCTCTCTCTCTCTCTCTCTCTCTCTCTCTCTCTCTCTCTCTCTCTCTCTCTCTCTCTCTCTCTCTCTCTCTCTCTCTCTCTCTCTCAGTCAGAGAGAGAGAGAGAGAGAGAGAGAGAGAGAGAGAGAGAGAATGTTTGTGTAGCCTAGAAAGAGTATTTATGTGTTGTGAACCTTTCTCCCTCTCTTTCTGTACGTGTGTGTGTGTGTGTGTGTGTGTGTGTGTGTGTGTGTGTGTGTGTGTGTGTGTGTGTGTGTGTGTGTGTGTGTGTGTGTGTGTGGCCGGCCCCAACCCCTTTCTGAAAAGAAGTCGTGTTGCAAAACAGGATGCAGTCAAACGTTATTATTTGTTCCATCAACTGGTCCCTTCTCTCTCTCTCCCTTTTTTATTTTTTTTCCCCTAACTGTCTTTTTTATTTTTGTTCCCTCCCTCCCTTTCTCGGAATCGCCAGCGGTGTTACCTCTTTGTACATCCACAATAACGATCCTTAGTTTGATTTTAACATATATTCTGCTAGACAGAGTGACAGCATTTCTACATTATCAACTGGAGAAACGCTATTTTTTAAGTTTTTTTACGTTTCTAGAAGCAAATTGACAACATTTTTGCATTATCAACTGGAGAAACGCTATTTTTTAAATTTTTTAGCGTTTCTAGAAGCAAATTGACAACGTTTTTGCATTATCAACTGGAGAAACGCTATTTTTAAAATGTTTTTATGTTTCTAGAGACAGAATGACAACATTTCTACATTATCAACTAAAGAAACACTTTTGAAATCCCCGGTAATCACCTCTATGGTCTTCAAAAATAGTTGTAGTGATAGAAAAGAGGGTTTTTAAGGTATTTTTTTTACGTTTCTAGAGGCAGAATGACAACATTTTTACATTATCAACAGGAGAAGCACTCTCGAAAACCTCGCTAATCATCTCTATGGCCCTTGAAAATAACCGTGGTAAGAAAACAAAGCCTTTCTGAATCCGGACCTTAATCTTATCTGAATCACCACCACCACCGCAACCACCCCCACCGCCATCTTCTAAAACCCAGACTTCATTCTTACCACAGTGACTCCAAACTTGTAACTTGCCCACAGTTGATTAGGTGATAATTAACTCCTAACGACTTGCCTCCTGAGTTAATGACGGGACGGCCAAGCGACTCCCTGCCTGTCTCTCTCTCCTCCGGACTCACTGATTAAGTTGAGGTTCTTCTATTGTACCTTCAACTCTCGTGTATAAGCAAAGTGATTCATCCTTCTACTGGTCCTCGAAGTATGATATTCCCGCTGGTTTCGTGCCGTATATGAAAGCTTTGTGGCGTTGTTAACTCATTCAGTACCGGGACACATTTTTACCATGAGTTTTGGGTACCAATAAACGGTTTTACTTACATTAAGAAGGTTATAAGGAGGTTAGAAGATTAATGGCCACAGTCTTCACTATTTTAATCCCCACACAAGTTTCTGAAGTATAAAATCGCCAAGTAGTAAGCAGAATATGGAAACGCGTCATGGTACTGAAGGGGTTAAGTACAGGAAGGCAAGCAAAGTGACGCATCCTCGAAGTACGATCTATTCCCGCTGGTTTGGTGGCGCATATGAAAGCTCTGTGGCGTTGATAAGTACTGGAAGGCAAGCAAAGTGATTCAGAGGATGAGGTAAGGCGTGGGTGGGTGTGGCCAGGTTCGTGTATTCGCAAGCGTTCTGATTCCTGGATTACATGCAAGATAGTATTTTGACGCACTTCTCCACCGCACCTTCACTATACCTACAAAGACTCTTATTGGAGATTGTGTTTAATTCTCCCCACCTTCCATATGTGCTTTCATCTCCTCCTCCTCCTCCTCCTCCTCCTCCTCCTCCTCCTCCTCCTCCTCTTCCAGCTTTCTTCCTTGTTCAAGTTATATTTTTGACGGTATGCAAATTTGAGCGATAGATAGATAGGTAGATAGAATAGAAAGATAGATAGATAAGTAGATAGAAGATAGATAGATAGATAGATAGATAGATAGATAGATAGATAGAGAGAGAGAGAGAGAGAGAGAGAGAGAGAGAGAGAGAGAGAGAGAGAGAGAGAGAGAGAGAGAGAGAAGGTGCATAAGGCAGAAGGCACGGTAGAGTGGAGTGAGGAAGGGAAAATACGAAAAAAGAGAGACGAGGCTGGGAAAAAAATTATGGAATATGAAAAAAGAATTGAGAAACCATTGAGGAAGAAAAATAATGATAAAGAAGAAGAAGAAGAAGAAGAAGAAGAAAAGAAAAAAAAAAAAATGTAAAGAGGAGGAAAAAGAAAGAGAAAAATAACTTTGTGAAAATGCCTGAATAAAGGAAGAGAGAGAGAGAGAGAGAGAGAGAGAGAGAGAGAGAGAGAGAGAGAGAGAGAGAGAGAGAGTCGTAAGAGGGAATAAAGTGAAGAGGTTTGAAATTCCTTCCGTAGTTGTGGTCGATCTCCTCCTCCTCCTCCTCCTCCTCCTCCTCCTCCTCCTCCTCCTCCTCCTCCTCCTCCTCCTCCTCCTCCTCCCTCCTCCCTCCTCTCCTCATGCAGTAATACCTCCATTCCTCCCTCCTCCTCCATCCCTCTCTCTCTCTCTCTCTCTCTCTCTCTCTCTCTCTCTCTCTCTCTCTCTCTCTCTCTCTCTCTCTCTCTCTCTCTCTCTCTCTCTCTCTCTCTCTCTCTCTCTCTCTCTCTCTCTCTCTCTCTCTCTCTCTCTCTCTCTCTCTCAAAACATAAAATTAAAGAGAATATTTATACTGTTCTAACTATTAAGTATCTTTATGTAAATTCAACGCCTCTTTCTTCCTCCTCAGGTACGTGTGAGGGTGTGTGTGTGGCGCGGCAGGGTGTCCAGGTGAGAGTGGAGGTGACGTGAGGTGAAGGAAAGGTAATGTAAGGTGATGTGGTATCGGTATACGACAGTGGTTCATGTACACGGTTCTCCTGTCTTCTTTTACTGCTGCTGTTGAAATTATTGAGCTGTTGTGTTTTTTCCTTTTCTTATCTTCTATTTCTCCTTACTACCATGATTTCTTGACAGCTTTTCGCTTCTAAGAAAAAGGAAGAAGGAAATAAAAGATAGAACGGGAATAAAAGAATGAAAAAAGAAAAGAAAACGAGAAAACAGAAAAGGAAATAAAAGATAAGAACAAAATATAATCAAAATGAAAAATAAGAAAAAAATATATAATTAAAAGAATATATATAATTAATCCCAATAAAACAGGAACCATTACAGGGACAACAGCAATAATAGTCTTCACTGCAATTTATTTTATTTCACGCTTCGTTATTTAGTACGAGTTGACGCCGCGTTTTGGCTGACGTCACGCCGGGCTGGGTCGAAGCTCACCAAGGACACGACACGACACAGAGACGCTATTCCTATCTTTGTTTCCTTCCTTTTTTCTTGGATTTTTGTGTTTTTTTGTTCTTATTCTTCGTATATTTGGATTTTCTATCTTTTTTCTTCTTCTCTTATTTCTATTACGTTTTTCTTACTTCTTTTTATGTTTTTATTTTATTTTCTCTTTATTTCCTCCTTTTTTCTTGTATCTTGTGTGTTCTTGTTCTTGTTCTTCGTATATTTTTTTCTTCTTTCTTTATTTTATCTTCATATCCTCATTTTTTCTGCATTTTAATTCTTTATCACCTCCTTCTTCTTGTTCTTACATTTTCTACTTCTTTCTCCTTATTTTATTCTTTTTCTTATACTTATTACGTGTTTCTTTGCTTCATTTCATCCTTTTATTCTTTACTTTACTTCCTTGCTGCCTTCCTGTTCATATTTCTACGTTTTCTATCTATGCTTCGTGTTTCTGTAACTACACCAGTCTAACACCACTAATTTCCTTCCCTTTCTTACGTAACATTACTCTCTCATTCATATATTACTTGTGAACTCATTTATTTACTCACCTATTCCCTCTATACCCTTGCGTTACCACTCGCTCCCTTCACACTAGTCGAAGATCTCCAGCAGTCGCGAGACACTGTTCAAATCTGAGGTGTGCGTGGTTGAGGTCAGAGTATTGTGAGGCGCAATGGCCGGGGCGGGGATTGGCTGTGGCTGCTGTAGTCTTCAATCAGCTGAGCGTCTCTATCACGTCAGAACACCCGTCGCCTCGCAGCCTCCTTAGGGACCCGGCAGGCGGATAGACGTGGCTTATTTCTCTTTTATGTTCGAGGATTTAGTGTATTATTTATTGGAGGCTGGAACATATTGGCTTCGACCCACTGCTCCTCTGGCAACTTGATGGGAAGGGAGTAGAAATATTGGTCAAATTGAAGAGGGAGTGGTGTAATTTTCATGCGTGTGGATTTACTCAGACGTGATTCATGGGACGTGTATTGCCTTGCGTGTACTTGATGGGGAGGGGAAAAAATAAGATGAGGAATTTTATGAGCATTAAACCAGCATGAAACCAGAGAGAGAGAGAGAGAGAGAGAGAGAGAGAGAGAGAGAGAGAGAGAGAGAGAGAGAGAGAGAGAGAGAGAATGTGTGAAAGTAAGATTGCCAGCCATCTCAACTCCTCCTCATATTCCTCCTCCTCCTGCACGCGTCACACCTCACAGCTCTGGTGGGCGTCGCGGAGCGGGTGTTAGGAGCACGCCCACGCTGGCCACTCCCCTCTGTCATACTAAAGGGACACGAAAGGTCTTGAGTCTCAGAAAACAACGGCTACACTTGGCGAGCGGCGATGCAATGCTACACCATAACATTAACTTCAGTACTGGAACGCATTTTTTACAGTGAGTTTTAGGTACTATTAGATTTCATTGACATTAGGAAGGGTCTATGAAGATCAGAAGACTATTGGCCACAGTCTTCACTATTTTTAATGACATAAGTTGCTGAAGCTGTGTAAAATTGCCAAATAGTAAGCAGAGTGAATATGGAAACATGTCATGGTACTGAAGGGATTAATTAGTGACTGTAGCTTGGTCTAACTGTACCTGTGTAATAAGTGTGATAGATTACAAAGTGGGTGTTCTTTATGGGTGAAGTGGCAGTTCAGGTTGCTTTACAGAAAAACTACGTTCATTAACCTCGCTTCCTCTGACTTCTGCTTCCTCTTAGCTCAAAAATATGTAAACTGTAGCCTTTCCTACAGTAACAATAATAAGTGTGATAAATTACAAGGGTTTTTTTTAATGGTGTTCTTACTGTTATAATCCTTAACCTCGCATTTTCTAACTCCTGTTTCCCCTTAGAGCCAGAAATAATGATTTCAAGTAGTATATTTTCAGTCACCGCTAAGAATCATGATGGCCTTACAGTTATATTACTCTCCTTAACTTCGCATTTTCTGACTCCTGTTTCCTCTTAGAGCCAGAAATATACAGTAAAATCTTTCCTACAACAAAAAATAACAATAACAAGTAGTATTTTGTCAATCATCGTTAGCTTTATAGAAACATTACTTTATCCTCGCTTCTTGTGTAACGTAAAGCCTTTCCAACAGCCAAAATAACAATTACAACTGATATTTTGTCAGTCACAGCCAAGAATCACCATCAAAGACTATTTTTCTTCTGTTTCTCATCGTAGTTGCTCTTTGTTACGTGTGTATTTCTTCGCGCTAAGGAGAAAGAATGTGGAGTTTGCCCCAGAAAGTGACGAGGTTACTGCGTTGTGGCGTGTAGCGTGGAATGACTTTTTACGCCACGCCAGAGAGAGAGAGAGAGAGAGAGAGAGAGAGAGAGAGAGAGAGAGAGAGAGAGAGAGAGAGAGAGAGAGAGAGAGTCAAGGAGGTCATTCAAAACTTGGATGTCGAGAAGAAAAATAAATGAGAGGAACAAAAAAAAAAGAATAACACAAAGAAAAATGTGAAGGAAGAGGAGAAAATAAGAGACAACAATTAGGTAACAGGAGGAGGAGGAGGAGGAGGAGGAGGAGGAGGAGGAGGAGGAGGAGGAGGAGGAGGAGGAGGAGGAGGAGGAGGAGGAGGAGGAGGAGGAGGAGGAGGAAATAGGTATATTAGGTGTAGGAGGAGGAAGAAGAGGAGGAGATGGAGGGCCTGGGAATCTATCCTTGAGACACACTTAACCTTGATCCTGTGATGAGGAGGAGGAAGAGGAGGAGGAGAAGGAGGAGGAGGAGGAGAAGGAGGAGAAAGAAGGAGAGTGGTTGAAAATGTTGGTTGTAAACTTTTAATTTTTCTTCTTTTGGATGTGTTTGTTACTTGTATTCTCTCTCTCTCTCTCTCTCTCTCTCTCTCTCTCTCTCTCTCTCTCTCTCTCTCTCTCTCTCTCTCTCTCTTAAGTATCTATATTATCCATTACAGACTGCTACACACACACACACACACACACACACACACACACACACACACACACACACACACACACACACACACACACACACACACACACACACAGAGAGAGAGAGAGAGAGAGGTAGTATTGGTGTCGTTAATTAGCAAAGGTGCATCATTACACACTCTGACGTCATGAATGGCGGCAAAACATCTGCAGTGGAGGTAATTAACAGAAATTGTCCTCCTCCCTCTTTCTCCTCTTCTTCCTCCTCCTCCTCCTCCTCCTCCTCCTCCTCCTCCTCCTCCTCCTCCTCCTCCTCCTCCTCCTCCTCCTCCTCCTCCTCCTCCTCCTCTTACCCAAGCCAGTGTTGTCTGCTAATTAACTTGAACGATGCCTGTCTCTCGTGTGCTCTCCATTTCGCACTCTCTCTCTCTCTCTCTCTCTCTCTCTCTCTCTCTCTCTCTCTCTCTCTCTCTCTCTCTCTCTCTCTCTCTCTCTCTCTCTCTCTCTCTCTCTCCCTCTCCCTCTCTTTTCGTCTCCTAATTATCATATCAATTCATTCTAGTCTTTTTCAATCTTACTATTACATCCTTCAGTAACACATGAGACACTATCAACACATAACGAGTATTCCCACCACCAAGCCCGCGCTCTTGTGGCACACTTAGACTACTACGCCAGGTGCTTTTCCGAGTCTGAAGGGGAAGTGGTTGAAGGCGAGAGGCGGTGCTGTAGCGGAGACGGAGAGAATGAAAGACAGGTGGGAGAGAGAGAGGAAAAGGTAGGAGGTGGAAGGACGGAAGGTTTAAGTTACGAAGAATGGAAAAATGAGTGAAAAGAAATATAGAAAGAGTTGAAGTAGAGTAGGAGAGATGGAAATGAAGAAAAATGAGTAAAAGAAAGATAGAAATCGTGGAGGTGGGAACAACGGAGACGGAAAGAATGAAAGAGAGGTGGAAGAAAAAGAGGAAGAGATGGAAGGTGGAAGAATAGAGGATTAAAATGTAGGAAAATGAGCTCAAGGAAAATGGAAATAGTGGTGGTGGAATAGCAGAGAGCGAAAGAATGAAAGAGAGGTGGAGAGAGAGAGAGAGAGAGAGAGAGAGAGAGAGAGAGAGGAAGAGGTAGAACGTGGAAGGACAGAAGGTTGAAATGAAGAACAATGAGGTAGAGGAGGA
>NC_059268.1:20351683-20354183 GCF_017591435.1 Portunus trituberculatus | reverse complement strand
TTTTTCAATTTCTTCCATCCGTGAGTTGTAATGTCTGGCGTATGTCTGTATGTCTGACACTGTTTTTATTTATTTATTTTTACGATAATTAAATAAATAAGAGTAAAAGACCAGGATTTATTTGTTACTCTGAGAGAGAGAGAGAGAGAGAGAGAGAGAGAGAGCATTGGAATTTTATATCTTTGCTTTCTTTACAAGTCAATACCAACGAAAGATTCTCAGCGTTGTCCAAGGTTAAGAAAGAAAGAGAAGAAGAGAGAGAGAGAGAGAGAGAGAGAGAGAGAGAGAGAGAGAGAGAGAGAGAGAGAGAGAGAGGCATGGCACCGTTAGTAAGGATGTTTTCATGTTATTTATCTATTTATTTATCGATCCTCACGTAAGCCTGGCTTTATTTTTTCTTTTCTTTCCTTTTCTTTTCCTACTTTAAATAACTTCCATCTTTTTTTTATCCTTTTTCGTTTTTCATATTTTTTTTTCTTAATTTGTCTTATCTTGAATCGTTGGTTATTCCTTATCTTTCTTCTCCTTGTCCTTATTCTTCTTCCTAACCACCTTAACTATCATCTCAGTTCTTCCTTCCTTCTCACTCAAAATCACTCTAACCATATCAGTTCCTTCAAAGTAGATACCGTACCTTATCACACACACACCCACACACACACACACACACACACACCAAACCCTCGTGATTGCCAACTAGGAGTGTCAGCCAACAGGTCCGTGTGTGAGTCCTTTCTTTGTGTTCTATTCTGCACCACGTCGCCTTTCCTGGCACTGCGCCATATCGTGTGTCGGCGGGTCACTGCCAGCCCTGTGTAGCCTTGGCCCAATTCTTACTTTTGTACCTTCCATCCTCCCTTGTCCCACTTCGCTGAGGAAGACACGCGACGCTGGTCTAGACTTGCAAGGACTAATACTCTGAAGCACTTTTGCGTCTCACCCTTACTGTTTTCTAAGGGGTGTGTGTATTTGAGGATTTGCGAGTTTTTAAGGATGTTGTGTATGGTTCTAGTGATAGATTAGTAAGATTTATCATGGTTCTCAGTAAGATATACGAGTTTTTAAGAGTGTTTAAAGTTCTAGTAGCAGATTAGTAAGATTTAGCAAGATTAGGATCCTAGAGAGAAATTTGAGTTTTTAAGAGTGTTTTAGGGATTTAGTGACAGATTTGTAAGATTTAGCAAAGTTCCTAATAAGAAATCCGAGTTTTAAGGTGTTTAAGCGTTCCAGTGACAGATTAGCAAGATTTACCAAGATTTCAAGTAAGTAAGGGTGTTTATGATTCTAAAGACAGATTAGCAAGGTTTACCAAGTTCCTAGTAAGAAATCCGAGTTTTTAAGGGTGTTTAAGCGTTCCAGTGACAGATTAGCAAGGTTTGACAAGGTTTCAAGTAAGATGGAACAATTTTTAAAGCTGTTTTTATAGTTTTAGTGACAGATTAGTAATGTTTCTAGTATATAAGAGGAGAAATACTCGCATCTCTAATACATTTCCAAGTATCCTATGTATTTGAGGGTGTACGAGATTTAAGGGTGTTTTTTTATGGTTCTAGTGACAGATTAGTAACATTTCTAGTATATTAACAGGAGAAACACTCGTGGGAGAATACCTTATCGTTTCTGTGGCCTTTAGAGCTAGTGGTGTGAGAGTAAAGGGTCTCTCTCTCTCTCTCTCTCTCTCTCTCTCTCTCTCTCTCTCTCTCTCTCTCTCTCTCTCTCTCTCTCTCTCTCTCTCTCTCTCTCTCTCTCTCTCTCTCTCTCTCTCCAGCTACTACTCTAAATCGACTTAACTCATATAACAATGCCTCCTTTCGCAGAGAGAGAGAGAGAGAGAGAGAGAGAGAGAGAGAGAGAGAGAGAGAGAGAGAGAGAGAGAGACAGACAGACAGAGACAGACAGAGATAGAAACAGAAAGAGAGAGAGAGAGAGAGAGAGAGAGAGAGAGAGAGAGAGAGAGAGAGAGAGAGAGAGAGAGAGAGAGAGAGAGAGAGAGAGAGAGAGAGAGAGAGAGACCCTTTACTCTCACACCACTAGCTCTAGATGACGTCAAGATACTTGGAGTGGAGGTGGATCGAGGGCTGAGGTTTGACAGGCATGTCAAAACCATTGCCAAGAAAGCCTCTCACAGGATCTCCGCTCTCAGAAGGATCGCCAGTTTCCTCGACAGGAAGGGGAGACTGCTGCTGTACAAGGCACAGGTGCGGCCCCACCTTGAATACGCAGCTCTCTCCTGGATGTCCTGTGCCGCCACACACAGAAGGAGACTGGACAGCATCCAACGCCGCGCCATACGGCTAGTAGATGCTGCACTACCACCTCACCCAGAGCCTGAGCGTCCCCTTGATTCACTGGAACACCGCAGAGACGTGGCGGCGATCGTAGTGTTCCATAAGGCACAGGTGCAAAGAGTGCCACATCTGGCAGGGCTGCGTCATCCTCTAAGAGTCACCGCACGGAGCACGAGAACGGTGCTCAATGGTGGTGACGCCGTAGAGGTGCC
>NC_059268.1:20304183-20346683 GCF_017591435.1 Portunus trituberculatus | reverse complement strand
TCGGAAGTATTCAGAAACGCTTCCTTCTCTCACCGCGACTATTTTCGAGGACTACAGAGACGAGAGAGTTCTAAAAAGTATTTATCCTGTTGATGACACAGAAAACTCGTTAACACGTCACTGGAATCAGAGAAACACTCTTGAAAACCGTGTCACTGCAACTAGAACCCTTTGAAGATAGTGAAGGAGCTGTGAGGCGCGGAAGTGTTTCAGAATATGAGCTTCTGTGTTGTGTGTTATGGTGGAAACACGCGAGTGACGAGGCGGGAAGGCAGGGAAAGGGAGGAGCTGGGCCAAAATATTTAATGTTTAAGAATGTAATTATGTAGAATACTTTGTTCCTGCCCCTCCTCCTCCTCCTCCTCCTCCTCCTCCTCCTCCTCCTCCTCCTCCTCCTCCTCCTCCTCCTCCTCCTCTTCTACACATGGCAGTCCTTGTAGTAAACTCGTACAAAGAGAGGAGAAAAGAGAGAACAGAAGAGAGAAATAGAGCAAGACGGGAGGAAAAATGAGAGAGTAAGGAGAGAAGAAAAGAAAAATGGAGATATGGAAGAGAAAATTGAGGAAGGAAGGATGAGGAGGATAAAGAGAGAGGAGGGGAGGAAAAGGAGAGAAGGAAGATAGAAGAGAAGAGGAGAGAAAAGAATTGCATCTTACTTAGCTTTGCAGATCAGGAGGTGGTGGTGGTGGTGGTGGTGGTGGTGGTGGTGGTGGTGGTGGTGGTGATGGTGAAAGGAAAATTAGAAAGAGAGGAAGGAGGAAGAAAAGAAAGCATGAATAGAGGAGAAGGAGGGATTTCTTTTGATGAATAGAGAGAGAGAGAGAGAGAGAGAGAGAGAGAGAGAGAGAGAGAGAGAGAGAGAGAGAGAGAGAGAGAAAGTGATACCATTCCTCAGGCAGAGTCAAAGTATTCGTTTAATTAAAACTTTTGTCAAACTTTTTTTTTACCCTTTTTCCTTTTTTTTCTTTTTAATCACTAAGGGGAGAGTTGTGCAAAAATGGGTCTTTTAAGCATTGGCGGTGGTGGTGGTGGTGGTGGTGGTGGTGGCGGCGGTGGTGGTGGTAGTGATGGTGGTGGCTGTAGTGTCATTATTCACAAACATTACCTCATTTTGTCACCACCAGAGAGAGAGAGAGAGAGAGAGAGAGAGAGAGAGAGAGAGAGACGCCCATATTCAGAAACGCCTTCCTCTCTCACTACGAAAATTTTTTAAAGACAACAGACAACTAGACACATTTTCAAGACAGTTTCTCCTTTTAACAACCTAGAAATCTCGCCAATCTATCACCAGAAGCATAAAAACACTCTTAAAAACACGAGTATCTTCAACTGGAGCCCTTGGAAAGCAGTGATGGTGAGAGCAAAGCGTTTCAGAATACAGGCCAGAGAGACGGAATTGACAAGACGGTGAATGGCTGTGAATGAATGACTCCTGGTTGGGTTGTGGCCTCACGCACGTAATTAAGCCTTAGTGAGAGGTCTGGTAGCGAGGTCAAGGTTGTTATTGCCACTACTACCTTATAGAATGTCCCTTTACTCCCTCTCAAGGCCTTACACAGCCCTTTAACCCCTGCCAGACATCTTAAACACGTCCCTATACACTCTCTTAACCCATTCAGTTCTGAGCCGCATTTTTCTCTTGATTTTTCGGTATGTTTTGACGATTTTGTTTGCCTTTGGATGGTCTATGGAGGTCAGAAGAATAATGGCCAGAGTCTTCACTATTTTAATCCCCTCATAACATTAATACCTTCAGTACTGACACGCATTTTTACCATGAGTTTTTGATGTGATTAGACCATTTTATTTCCATTAGGAAGGGTCTATGGAGGTCAGAAGATTAATGACCAGAGTCTTCACTATTTTAATCGCCACATAGGTTTCCGAAGCTGTATAAAATCACCAAATAGTAAGCAGAATCAATATGGAAACGTGTCATGCTACTGAAGAGGTGAAGAAGTGGAAAGCGTTGGGCGCAAACTGTCAAACTTTAAGGTATAGAAAGAAGAGGAGCTCAAATCAAGGAAGATAAACTGAGGTAGCATGCAAATCACTCTTACCTCTGCCTGTTCGTCTTAAACTCCTTCACTACCATGACGCGTTTCCATATTCATTCTGCGTACTATTTGGTGATTTTATACAGCTTCAGAAACTTATGTGGCGATTAAAATAGTGAAGACTCTGGCCATTAGTCTTGTAACTTCCATAGGGCCTACGTAATGTCAATAAAATCATTAATCACACCCAAAACCTCATGGTGAAAATGTGTCCCAGTACTGAAGGGGTTAATGCCTATAGGGTTTGTCTGTATAGGAACAATGAGAGAGAGAGAGAGAGAGAGAGAGAGAGAGAGAGAGAGAGAGAGAGAGAAGATGAGTTTCGACACCATATAGATGAACTGAGAGCGAAAAAAAGCAAGGATTGATGTAAGAAACTACTCTCTCTCTCTCTCTCTCTCTCTCTCTCTCTCTCTCTAATTTGGCGCGCCGGAAGTGGCAAGGAAGGGTGGATAGATGGTAAGGAATGATAATGAAGGAAAAGAAGAAAATATTGGGAACAGAAATACAAACAGCCAACTTCCCTTTAAAACCTGCGCCGCGAGAGAGAGAGAGAGAGAGAGAGAGAGTGTGTGTGTGTGTTTGGAGCATTGATGTTTGTACTAATCACTCTCTCTCTCTCTCTCTCTCTCTCTCTCTCTCTCTCTCTCTCTCTCTCTCTCTCTCTCCTCTCTCCTCCTCCTCCTCCTCCTCCTCTCCTCCTCCTCCTCCTCCTCCTCCTCCTAAACCTTAAAAACAACAACAACAACAACAACAACAACAATAATAATAATAATAATAATAATAATAATAATAATAATAACAGGAGGAAGCTAGCAAGGGACTACAAATCTGCTGCTGCTGGTGGTGGTGGTGGTGGTGGTGGTGGTGGTGGTCTCTTGTCCATCCTTTGTGTTCCCTTGTGCTGGGCTTCCGTCAATTGTCGGACGAGTGATGGCGCTGTAGCAAAGGTGTCATTTTCATTTTCCTAATGGCCAAAGGGGGGGAGGGGGAGATAGGTAGTGTTCTCCTTTTCCTCCTCCTCCTCCTCCTCCTCCTCCTCCTCCTTCTTTTCTTTCCTTTCCTTTCACGTGTTTCTCTTTGAGTCGTCACCACCACCACCACCACCACCACCACCACCACCACCCAGAGCTTCTTCTCTCCTTTCTTTTCTCTCTTCTTCTTCTTCTTCTTCTTCTTCTTCTTCTTCTTCTTCTTCTTCTTCTTCTTCTCCTTCTTCTTTATTCTATTTACTCTCTTCTCTGCAACTTTAGCTAAATTCCTCCTATTTTTCTCAAGGTCTTCTTCTTCTTTCTCCTCCTCCTCCTCCTCCTCCTCCTCCTCCTCCTCCTCCTCCTCCTCCTCCTCCTCCTCCTCCCTCATGTAAACTAACCTGTCTGTCTTGCCTCTTACCCTCCTCTCCTCCCCTCCCCTTCCCTCTCCTTCCATCATTCATTCTCTCTCTCTCTCTCTCTCTCTCTCTCTCTCTCTCTCTCTCTCTCTCTCTCTCTCTCTCTCTCTCTCTCTCTCTCTCTCTCTCTCTCTCTCGTATAGATTAATATTATACACGTCAAAGAAAGAAATATTTTATGGCGCTGGTTGTGGTGATATAAACAATAGTAGTAGTAGTAGTAGTAGTAGTAGTAGTAGTAGTAGTAGTAGTAGTAGTAGATAATTAGATAAATTATGAATAGTGATGGATAGATAGATAGAATAGATTGATAGAATAAATAGATAGTTTATATTTTTACACTATATATAAGTTAATTTTCTTAATAGTATCGACACAAATCTAGCCTTCTTCCCTACACACACACACACACACACACACACACACACACACACACACACACACACACACACACACACACACACACACACACACACACACACACACACACACACACACTGGTAAACTGAGATATGAAAGGTGGCGAGAGATTTCAAGACTCTGTGCGCCTTTAAGGTCTTTGTACTCTCACACAGTAGCGGGGGTCTTGTCGGGGCTTGGCGGGGTGACCTGGCTTGGCTAGGCTTGTCTTCCCTTGCCTTGCCTCGGCTTCGCTTGGTCTGACCTGGCGGTGAAAGATTTTATTGTTAGTTTGTGTGTTTGTTGGGTGTTCTGATGTTCTCTGTCTGTCTCTAGCTTTCTCTGTCTCTCTCTGTGTGTTTGTGTAAATTTTATCTTTATTTTATCTCTTCTTCCTTTATCCTTCATTATTTCTTATTCTTCTTTATTATCTCTTCATCTTTTTGTCATATGTATCTGGTTATCTCTTTGCCTCTCTCTCTCTCTCTCTCTCTCTCTCTCTCTCTCTCTCTCTCTCTCTCTCTCTCTCTCTCTCTCTCTCTCTCTCTCTCTCTCTCTCTCTCTCTCTCTCTCTCTCTCTCTCTCTCTCTCTCTCTCTCTCTCTCTCTCTCTCTTCTTTGCCTTTATTTCTAACTACGTATCTGCTATTCCTCTCATCCTCCATGACTGAGAGAGAGAGAGAGAGAGAGAGAGAGAGAGAGAGAGAGGTGTTAATTTCCTTATCGCAGACTTTTCACTCCTCCTTCCTTCCTTCTTGACTCGTGGCTGGAAATAGGAAATCACTCTGAAGCACGTGAGGTCATTAAATTCAGAGTGGTGGGATGACACGTGTGGTATTTATTTTTCGTGGACCGTGTTATTAGTTATCTTATCGTGTTGTGTAGCTTTTCTCATTAATGTGGTATGTATAATGTTACTGTGGGGTCGTGTTATCATTTATCTTCTTCTGTGTGCTGTGTTTGTCTCTCATTCCTCTCTTTCATTCCTGTCCCTCACTTCTCTGTCTCTCTTCTTCGTCTTTCTTCTGTCTCTCTCACCACGACCATTTTCCAAGGCCACAGAGATGATTAGCCAGGTTCTTAAGACTGTTTCTCCTGTTGATAATGTAGAAAGCTTGTTAATCTCTCACTAGAATTATGAAAAACACTTAGAAATCAGTGTAACCTTATCTAGATCTTTTGAAAATGATGGAAATGTGACTTGGAGGGATCTCAGAATAGATGCATAGGAGGAAGGGAGTGAATGTGTGTGTATAATACCTTTTGCCCTCATTACGAAGCATCAGTCTTGGGAACAATAACATTCTGATTCAGTAAGGACAATACCAAGCACAGCGTAGGAGGAAGGCAGTTTGCGAGTGTGTGTAATACCTTTTGTCCTCATTAGAAAGCATCAGTTTTGAGGACCGCAAGATTTTGGAATGTCTAGCAAACAAAAAGCCTCTTAAGTGAATGTAAAGAGGAAAAAAGTTATAATACTCTTAACGATCTGATGGACTTCTTTGGAAAATCTTACGTGTACATATGCACAAAGGAACACAAAGGCAGGAACAGAGAGTATGCTGACCCTTGTGGATATAGAGAAATACATGCAAAGGAGTAGGAAGGTGAAATAGATACTAGCATGAATGTTTTACCTTTGCATGGCCATTTGGGGAAGAAAAAATTAAAGGGAAAAAGAGGAAAATATGACTGTTTGATTAGTGAGCGACGTGTAACAGGAAGGTCCGTATTCTCAAACATTCCCACGTCGCTTGTCAAATCGTAACAGGTTTTGCTGGAAGTTAATTAGCGCTGTGTCATTAGTGAGCTTTGAAAGAAGATTAGACGAATTTTTTGGGTAGAGATGATAGGTGAAACTGTGTAAGTGTGTTTCATGTAAAGAGTACCACAAGTAGGGCTGAGGGCTCCTTGCAGCTTCCCTTCTCTTCTTATGTTTTTCATTATTGTGGCATCCAAGTATGTTTCCATGGCTTTCCTCATCGTTTAACCCTTTCAGTACCTGGACGCATTTTTACCATGAGTTTTGGCTGTGATTAGACCATTTTATTGCCATTAGGAAGGGTCTATGGAGGTCAGAAGATTAATGGCCAGCCTTCACTATTTTAATCCCCACATAAGTTTCTGTATGAAATCACCCAATAGTAAGCAGAATGAATATGAAAACGCGTCATGGAACTGAACATGTATATTGCACATTTAATGGGAAATAACACCAATGGAAACGCGAACAGTCACCTGTGTGCCCTTTGAAAACAGTCGTTATGAGAGAACAAAACCTGTCCAAATACGGGAACGAGTCTCGAGAAACTGGCAGGCTGGAGGCAGCGAGGCAGTGAGGCATGGCAGGAGGCGCGCCGCTCAGTGCATGGATGCGTGAGGCTTGACTAAAACTGCACGAGTCACGAATAGTCACGAATGTTGAATGCATAGCCAGTAGAGAATGTCACAGCCAGGTTAAACAGATTCCCTTTAACCTCTTCAGTGGTATGACGCATTTTTACATTTATTTTGCTTACTATTTAGTGATTTTATACAGCTTCAGAAACTTACGTGGGGATTAAGATAGTGAAGAATGTAGCCATTAATCTTCTGACCTCCGTAGAGCCTTTGCGATGTGAATAAAATGGTCTAATCACACCCAAAACTTATGGTAAAAATGCGTCCCAGTACTGAAGGAGGTAATGTATATGACGACAGGAAAGGAATTGAAAGGGTGTGATTGCTTCCTTTAGCTTCCTTTGTGTTGGTAGATACGTGTAGTTATGCTACAGATCAGAGGAAGAAAGGGACAGGGTTCAACGTGCTTGGCTTTACGAGAACAGGTAAAGGTAAGATAGGATAGTAAAGGTGATGACGCGGTTAAGACCTCCTATGTGTGTGTGTGTGTGTGTGTGTGTGTGTGTGTGTGTGTGTGTGTGTGTGTGTGTGTGTGTGTGCATGTGTGTATCTATATCTCTGAATCATCTTTTTATTCACTTGTTTATACTTTTCACAGACTTAGGAACACAAAAAATTATAAACAAAACTAATAATACAAAAAAAAAGGCTAACATGTGTATATATCTTTTGATTATTGTGTGTGTGTGTGTGTGTGTGTGTGTGTGTGTGTGTGTGTGTATGTGCGTGTGTGTGCCTATGTGTATGTGTTCTTATAATGATTTTTTTCATCATTACCATCAACATCATCATCATACCAGGTGCTTTTATGTTATTATTGGTAAAGAGATGCTCCAGTCCACACTTTGCTTAGCCAACAGGGTGGAAATCTTTAGTGAAACATGAGGCTGGAAGGGGAAAGCAAAAACCGTGATATGATGAAACACAAGAGAGGGAGAGAAGGAGAAGAAAGATGAAAGAGAGGTAATGTGTAATGGTATGGAGAGAGAGAGAGAGAGAGAGAGAGAGAGAGAGAGAGAGAGAGAGAGAGAGAGAGAGAGAGAGAGAGAGAGAGAGAGAGAGAGAGAGAGAGAGAGAGAGAGAGAGAGAGAGAGAGAGAATATGTGGTGCCTGTAAATTTTGCTCTCCCAACACACACACACACACACACACACACACACACACACACACACACACACACACACACACACACACACACACACACACACACACACACACACACACACACACACACACACACACACACACGCACAACCTCACACGTAAAGCCTATAATGAATATTCTTGGAAACACTCAAGCTAGCAGTGAGAGAGAGAGAGAGAGAGAGAGAGAGAGAGAGTTTCATCATGGCTCTTAAAGGGGTGAGGGGAGTGAAACAAGAGGGTAGACAGGAGGTGAGGCTGAAGGGAGAGCAAGGAGCGAGGGAACAACGAATAGGTCATGTGTGTGTGTCTGATGGGAAACAATGACCGGCCTTCCATGGAGAACCTTCTCTGACGTGTTGCTCGAGAAACGCATGTGTTTTGAATGTCCAGCCTTCTATAGAGTCTTCGTGTATAGCTTTCTGTGACGTGTTGCTCTAGAAATGCCCAGAACAATAGAAAATAAAAAAAATGCCCACACTCTCTCTCTCTCTCTCTCTCTCTCTCTCTCTCTCTCTCTCTCTCTCTCTCTCTCTCTCTCTCTCTCTCTCTCTCTCTCTCTCTCTCTCTCTCTCTCTCTCTCTCTCTCTCTATCTATCTATCTATCTATCTATCTATCTATCTCTCTCTCTCTCTGTCTCTCTTTATGTAAGAAGGAATGCTGGCCAAAAGCAAGAAAAAGATCCCACTCTCTCTCTCTCTCTCTCTCTCTCTCTCTCTCTGCTGGCCAAAAGCAAGAAAAAGATTTCTCTCTCTCTCTCTCTCTCTCTCTCTCTCTCTCTCTCTCTCTCTCTCTCTCTCTCTCTCTCTCTCTCTCTCTCTCTCTCTCTCTCTCTCTCTCTCTCTCTCTCTCTCATTCCAGGCAGTGTAATGTTATGTATCTGCCCAGTCACCCTCCCTCTGTGATTCAGTTTCCCCTCTTCCTCCTCTCTGGTGCCATGGATTTTTTTTCCCTTTCTCTCTAATTAGTGATGTTTATTTGAGTGCATTTTTTAAGCTGCCTGACTGATTGGCTGACTGATGTGACTGCACTGTAAACTCGGAAGCTCTGATTTCATGATTAAGGCGAGTGTTGTGTGATTAACTAACTTGATCTGGGTTGCTGATTGATTGACTGACTGACTGACTGATTGACTGATTGATTGAGTGGTTAATTTTGGACTGATTGACTGATTGACTGATTGGTTATCTTTTGACTGATTGACTGACTGATTAATTCACTTATTGGTTAACTTGACTGACTGACTGACTAACTCAATGAATAAATGAATGACTGACTGACTGACTGACTGGGTAACTTGACTGATTGACTGACTGACTGACTGACTGATTGACTAGCTGACTGACTGACTGACAGACTGACTAACTGACTGACTAACTTCAAAAACTTGTGTGGGGAGATTAGAATAGTGAAGACTGTGGCCATGAATCTTCTGACCTCCATAGACCCTTGCTAATGTCAGTAAAATGGTCTACTCGTACACAAATCTCAAGGTGAAAATGTGCCCAAGGATTGAAGAGGTTAACTTTTACAAACAGCATCTTGACAAACATATCCTCTCTCATCTCTACCTCACCTTCCTTCACAAAACATAAACCACATTTGTTCCCTCCAGCAAGTTACTCACCACCTCCCTCTCTCTCTGGGGTTAACCTTTACTTTTACAAATAGCATCTTAATAAACATATCCTCTCTCATATCTACCTCACCTTCCTTTACAAAACATAAACCACTTTTCTTCTTCACTCCAGCACGTAACTCACCACCCTCTGTCTCTCCCTCTCCCTTACAGGACAGTTCTGCTGGGATTCCCGTCACTCTCAAGGTGGACCCCCAGGGCTTCTACCTCTATTGGAAGAACAGCAGCAACGCAGACGTGAGTACTCAACATTTGTCTTTTTCTATGCAAGATGGGAAGCTAGCCAAGGGCAACAAAAATAAAAAAAACAAGCCCAGTTGATTGGCAGTTCCCTTAAAGTAAGTAGAGTTAGCCAAGAGTCTGTGTGATTTGTCTTCTCAAAAAGCGTATTTTCGTATGAATTGTCACTCTAGGTCATTACTCCTCTATATAAAAAGAATGTCTCAAGATAGGACGGGATAAGGAAGGAGAAAAGACTTGTGTGTGTCGGCAGAGTTGTTTTATTTGTCTTCAGTTGGCGTGCGAGGCTGACAAGTCCGCCGCACACTCGCTGCTGGAAGGTACAGGGCCATGGGAGGGAAAACACACGCCTGCATCCCCGTGACCGTGTTGGGAGTCCGCTGTTTCCACGGGGTTACAAATGCGAGTCTTGGAGAGTTGGATGTTGATGTTAATGCGCAGTTGTATGTACATAGGTCCATATTCTGAAGCATTTCTACTTTGCACGTATTTCAAAAAGGCTCTAATTAAACATATGTGAGTTTTTAAGGTGTTTTACGATTTCAGTGAGAGTTTAACAGAATTTCTACATTTTAACAAGATAAATAGTACTGGAAACATGGGTAAATATGGAGGTGGTATAGGGAAGAATGCACATTATTTAGGGAAGTTTATGATAAGAAACAGGGAGATGTATGGAATTTAAAGATAAGGAAGGGAAAAAAAATCAAGGAGCTATTTATATTCTTAACATAGATAGTACTGGAAACTCTGCTAATCATCTCTGTGGCGATAGAAAATAGATGTGGTGAGAACGCAAGGTGTTTTTGAGTACGAGTCTATACTAATACAACAAAGAACGTGTAGCTTAAATAGTTATAACTTTTTCACGCGTCTTTGTGTATGAGAGCACAAGAACACGAGGCTCGGTGCGGGAAGACATCTTGCATACACGTGGCGGTCCATATATGAAGCTTATTTACGTAACAATTCCATCTATCGTTCTCATGCATAAATTTGAACATAGAAAAGAAAGTAAGGTTCGTTTGTATGTGTGTGTGTGTGTGTGTGTGTGTGTGTGTGTGTGTGTGTGTGTGTGTGTGTGTTCCATTACTTTTTCTTATTTCTTTGTTGATTGGAATAGAGATGCGTTTCCTAACACTACTCTCTCTCTCTCTCTCTCTCTCTCTCTCTCTCTCTCTCTCTCTCTCTCTCTCTCTCTCTCTCTCTCTCTCTCTCTCTCTCTCTCTCTCGAGGCGTTTTATTTGTGTTAGTCTTTCCAAGTTTTGTTTCTTTGCATTTTCTCTCCCACTTAATTCTTGCAAACTTTCTTCCTCAACTCCATTTGGCGCTGTGTAAGTCATGCTAACTTCTCCATAACTTCCTCTTTTCTCTCCTTTTTTTTTGGCCTTTTTTCAAGATTGCGTGTCCCTCTTTGCTCATAACCAGCGTGTTTTTACTCTTTCTTATGTGTTTTTGTTACTTTTCGCCTGTTTTGTGTCTTTTTCTCTCTTTTTTTTCTGTCTGTCTTTGTTCCTGTCTGTTTTTCTCTCTCTCTCTCTCTCTCTCTCTCTCTCTCTCTCTCTCTCTCTCTCTCTCTCTCTCTCTCTCTCTCTCTCTCTCTCTCTCTCTCTCTCTCTCTCTCTCTCTCTCTCTCTCTCTCTCTCTCTCTCTCTCTCTCTCTCTCTCTCTCTCTCTCTCTCATTCACTTTGCTTCATTTCTCTCTTTTTTATTTTTCCTTTTTTCTTTACTTGACTTTCTTCTTTCATTCACACACATTGATTTCCTCTTTTATTTCTCTTCTTTCTTCCTTCATTCCTTTATTAAGTTATTTATCTTCATTTCACTCTAGTTTACTTTTCTTGCTCTTTGATTTCTTCCCTTCCTTATCTTTAACTTCCATAAATTTTCCTGTTTTTCATCGTAAACTTCCCTAAATAATGTGCATTCTTCCCTACATCACCTCCATATTTACCCTAAGTCAGCCTTTTATCCGGAGATTCTTCCTCCTTCCCTGTCGACCCTCCCTAACTGAGCTGCATTGTTCCCTAAACCATCTTTGTATTTTGCGGCAAACTTTCCTCCACTTTTCCCTAAGTCACCCTTGTAATTCGCTTTAAAAACCATCTTTTACGTGGTTTAACTTTCCCTTACCTTGATTGATTGCTGCCAACCTCATCCCAAACTCGTTCCTCTCAGTTTTCAGGCTTTTTTTTTCCCCCTTCCATCCCATTACTTATATTCAATTTCCTTTACCGTCAATAACAACAGTGGCTGGTTCTTTCTTAGCCTCTATTTTCGTTGCTATTGTTGCTATATTAAGATAAATACGTGTCGTTTCTTCTTCCATGGTTTCTTTGCAGTAGAGTCTGTGTTTGGTATGTATTTCAACAGTATTGAGTGATTTTCTGCTACGTTACCCTCCTATGCTCTTATAAACATTGGTTTTTTTTATCTTCCTTCTGTATGTTTATTTTTACGTATCTCTGCTATTATTCAACTCTATCACTTCAGGTGTACTTGTTATGTATTTCAACAGTATTGTGTGATTTTGGGCTTTCTTTTTCTCGTATACTCGTATAAACCTTAGTATTTATCGTTCTACCTTCCTTCTGTATGTTTATTTTTACGTATCTTTGCTCTTGGTACGCTATTACTATTTAACTCTATCACCTCAGTCTGTGTTTGGTATTTATTTCAACAGTATTGAGCGATTTTTATTCTTCTATATTAGTTTTTATCGTTCTACCTTCTTTCTGTGTTTATTTTTAGGTATCTCTGCTCTTGGTACTGCTATTGCTACTTGACTGTATTACTTCCATTTCTCTCGTAAGCTATACAACATTACGGTGATTTTGTAGACTTAAACGCTCATTTTCTGCACCATTATCCAATTTTCACGTTAGAATAAGCACACTCTCTGTCTTAAGTGTATTGTAAAGTGTATTCTCGATATTCATGCTTCACTCACTCCTACCACTCGTTAGCTATGCAACATTACAGCATCTTAGCAAACTTACCTGCTCTTCTCTCTTTTTGCGCCTTTACCTGACCTCCACGTTGAAAAATTGTAAATAAAAAACTCCCTCACTCACTTCCTTGCCCACAAATCTTCTCGTACCATCCTTCACAAACACATCCATATGCATCACTATCTTACCTCACTTCCTTCCTTGCCTCCTTCCTTCCTTCCTTCCGCCCCGTGAGTCGCCCGTTTTCTTCTTCCCTTTCTTTATTTTTTGCCGTGGTTTTCCGGTCCCCTTTCTTGCGTCATTATGGGCTGGCTGTATGCAAATGCCCCGCCCTCCCAGACGTGATGCGGGCGAGGCAAGACGCTCGTTGAGGTAATATTATGAAAGAAAAAGTAAGTCCCACGATAAATATGGAAATTGTTGTGTGTGTGTGTGTGTGTGTGTGTGTGTGTGTGTGTGTGTGTGTGTGTGTGTGTGTGTGTGTGTGTGTGTGTGTGTGTGTGTGTGTTTACCTAGTTGTATGTTAAAGGGTTCGAGTGGAGTTCATAGTGACCTGTTTCCATATCTAATTTTATCTAACTTTTCCTTAAATTTTGTACACTTTCTGGTGTTACAATCCCTTCACTCAAGCTGTTATAGGTATACACAGTCATATATGTGTGTGTGTGTGTGTGTGTGTGTGTGTGTGTGTGTGTGTGTGTGTGTGTGTGTGTGTGTGTGTGTATACGTATCATATATAATCTATTTCGTATCATTTTCCATTTTTTGTTGATACATCACTTGGGGGACTCGTGCGTCAATGACCTAACGAACTGAATAACTGACTAACTGACTGCGTGTATACTGACGGTGTACACTCGCTCCCCTGGCGGAATCCACTACCCATCACGTGTATTGGCTTGTCCGTCAGGCTAATCTGGTTGGCCGTCAAGGCGCACGGAAGCGTTAGTGTGGCGGGGCGGGAGGGTGTGGAGGTGGGCAAGCCAAACAGACGTATACCAGTAGTTCATGAGATTTTGTTATGGTTCCGCCTCGCTGGTTTAGTCTATACTTGCTGTGAACTTTGTACAGAACTCTTTTGAAGGCGAGAGTGAAGATTTACAGTGTTCTTGTTGCTGTTTTCGCTTAGTGATTTAGATTTCTCGTTAAACTGCCTCTAGAATTGTGAAAACTCCTAAGTTGTATTTTTTTTTTTTTTTAAAGACGGGGATTGGCCAAGGGCAGCAAAAATATCGAGAAAAAAAAGGCCCACTCAGTCGCCAGTCTCCTTTCAGAGCTGAAAGATTTAGTCAAAGGATAGGGACAAATGTCTGAATGTTTTTATATTCCTTATGTAAGAGGGAGAACTACCGAGGGCATAAAAATATCTTACAATGGCGCTTTGCTTATACGTGATAGACAGTTAAAAAAAAAAAAGACAGATAAGACATAAAAACATAAGAAAATTAACTGGGAGAGCTGCAATAAACCAGCAAACCAACACATAACAATCCTCGTATGAAACTGACCTACTTCTTCCTCTAATCTCTTTCCATAAATATCCCTAATATATCAAAGCTTCCTAAATGACACGGCACTAACAACCTGATGATTGAGTCCACTCCTTTGATCTACCACTTAAACAGTTGAAGTTGAGCGTGTACAGCAAGTAAGGCAGAGCTGAATGAGTGTCACAGTGCCGCCTCATTACTCGTATCGGCTCAGTTAATCTAGTGAGGCCTCGACAAGATTGGCATGCGTGTCTCTGTGGCTTTATTACGAACCTTCTTAAGCCAGTTGGGGAGTCCTGGCGCTCGGGGAATCCAGGCAATATGGGCACACACACACACACACACACACACACACACACACACACACACACACACACACACACACACACACACACACACACACACACACACACACACACACACACACACACTCTCTCTCTCTCTCTCTCTCTCTCTCTATACCACCCTCGGAGTTCCCTTGTGTGTGTATTTCTGTATAATTTCTGTAGGGACTGGCACCTCAGTGGGGGTTTTTTTCAAACTTATTTATTTATTCATTTTTATTTTATTTTATGTATTTCTTTCCTCTTTTATTTATTTATTTTTTTTTTTTGCCCTTGGCCAGTGCTCCCTCTTACATAAACACACACACACACACACACACACACGCTGCGCTGCTTACGTCAAACTCCCGTGTTGTTTCTCGGATCGGTGATTGCAAGTCTTGTTTTCTGAGTAAGCCACGTATTGAGAAAGTCTTTGCTCTCTCACCACGACTGTTTTCTAAGGCCACAGGGATGATTGGCCGCCTTCTCAAGGTTATTTTTCCTATTATTGATATGAAAATCGTGTTAATCTGTCATTTTAACTACACAACCTCCTTGAAAACCAGTGTAACTTCGAACATAGTGTTTTGAAAATGGTGTTAACCCCTTCAGTACTGGGACCCATTTTTACCTTGAGATTTGTGTACGATTAAACCATTTTATAGACATTAAAAAGGGTCTATGAAGGTCAGAAGATTAATGGCCACACTCTTCACTATTTTAATCCCCCACATGAGTTTCTGAAGCTGTATAAAGTCACCAAATAGTAAGCAGAATGAATATGGAAACGCGTCATGGCACTGAAGGGGTTTAAAGAATACGGGTGTCAGAAGGGCAAGGGAAATTAGATATATATGAAAGAAATACTGACTAAAATTCCAGTAGTGATTTTAGTAAGCATCAGGCAGGATAGTTACCATGTTCAAGCTCACAGTTACTCACTCCCCTACACACGCTCACCTCGTCCACTTCACTTTCAGGAGAATTACACGGATTAGTCGTTAATATCCTATACATTACGCTTGCTCACTCATGTTGCTTTGTTAATACCAAGCAAACCCAGTGTGTGTAATTTATTCATATTGTTGATGGGAGTCTTGTCACTTTAATCTCATTACTGGCAGCAACTGTGTGTGTGTGTGTGTGTGTGTGTGTGTGTGTGTGTGTGTGTGTGTGTGTGTGTGTGTGTGGCGAGGCAGGGAGACATGTCCGTATTTTGAACACTTTCCTCTCTCACCACGACTATTTCCCAAGGCCACAGAGAGGAGTAGCCAGGTTCTCAAGACTGTTTCCCCTGTTAATATTGTAGAAATCTCGTTAATGCATCACTAGAACCATAAAAAACACACTTAAAAGACCCGTATAACTTCAACCACACCCTTTTGGAGTAGCCGGTTTCCCAAGACTGTTCCCCCTGTTTGTAATGAAAAAATCTCGTTATTCCATCACAAGAACCATAAAAAAAAAACACTTAAAAGATCCGTATAACCTTAACTAGACCCTTTTGGAGTAGTTTGGTTCTCAAGAATTTTCCCCCTGTTGGTATTGTAGAAATCTCGTTATTCCATCACAAGAACCATTAAAAAAACACTTAAAAGATCCGTATAACCTCAACTAGACCCTTTTGAAAGTAGTGAAGATACGTGACACGCAGAAGTGTTTCAGAATACGGTCTAGGGTGAAGTGGGATGGGATGGGTTGGGATGCGCGGCGGGTCTCATCTCTTCTCGCCACATCTGGGACGCATCAATGTAGTAACGGGAGCTGGCGGGCGGCTGTTCCTCATTCTGTGCATACCCGAGGCTGCTGCGGCGCCGGTGCATGTCTGGCTGAGGAGAAATGCAAGAAGTATGTGTATTGTTCAGCTAAGTATATGTGTTTCTTCAGATGTCGTAGATTGATTGAGTTAAGTCCTTCAGTACTGGGACACAATTTTTACCTTGAGGTTTGTATACGATTAGACCATTTTATTGACATGAGGAGGTCAGAAGATTAATGGCCACCAGTCTTCACTATTTGAATCCCCCACATGAGTTTCTGAAGCTGTATGAGGTCAGAAAATAGTAACCAGAATGAATATGGAAACCTTGAGATTTGTATACGATTAGACGATTTTATTGACATTAGAAATGGTCTATGGAGATCTGAAGATTAATGACCAGAGTCTTCACTTTTTCAATGCTCCCACATGAGTTTCCGAAGCTGTATGAAATCAGCAAATAGTAACCAGAATGAATATGGATATTTTTTTCCCCTATTCCAATATTTACTAACAAATCAGTCAACTTCATTAATACATAGACGGGCAAAGCATCACAACTAAACTAATATTTTTCCCAATTAACTTAGCATATTTGGATTATCATAAGTAACCTCGTAAAGATTAACAACTAATATTTTTCCTCTATTCCAATATCCACCTTCAAATCAGTCAAATTTATTAATACATAGACAGGCAAAGCATCACAAGTAAGCTAATATTTGTCCTAGCTAACTTTCCTTACGTTAGCATCAATTCATTTAACTTCACTGGTGTTTAGAGGCGAGGTTGAGGAAGTGACAGAGGCGAAGGGCGGCCAGTGACTTCTTCCCGGCTTGTTATTAGATGATGAGCTGGTATCAGTAGTCTATTTCTGGGCCAGCTCTTAGTAATCCTCCCGGTCTGTAAGGGAGGAAAGAGACTGTCCAACAACCTACCTCATTCATCTGTTGCTCGCCTCTCTCTCTCTCTCTCTCTCTGCCTCGGCTCGACACACTCACACACTCACAGACTTTCATACACACACACACACACACACACACACACACACACACACACACTCACACTCTCTCTCTCTCTCTCTCTCTCTCTCTCTCTCTCTCTCTCTCTCTCTCTCTCTCTCTCTCTCTCTCTCTCTCTCTCTCTCTCTCTCTATCTCTATCTATCTATCTATCTATCTATCTATCTATCTATCTATCTGTCTATCTATCTTTGCTGGTTTTCTGTCCCTTATTAGTCAGTTTATTTATTTTTTTGTAACTATTTGCTTTCAACTTTTTATCGTGATGTGTATCGTCAACTCCCAGCAAATAATGTCTCTCTATTCCATTTCTGTGGTTTGTTTACGATTATCATTGGAACCGTTTTGTGACTTCTTAATCTACATTCTTCTCTCCAAGTTAACCTCTTCAGTACCATGACACGTTTCCATATTCATTCTGCTTACTATTTGGTGACTTTATACAGCTTCAGACACTCATGTGGGTGACTGAAATAGTGAAGACTTTAGCCATTAATCTTCTGCCCTCCATGGACCCCGCCTAATGTAAATAAACCATCTAATCACACCCCAAAAAACTAAAAGCTAAAAAAAAAAAATGCGTCCCTGTACTGAAGGAGTTAATAATACCACTGGAACTTCAACTAAAACTCCCTTTCCTTTATTTTTTCTCCCCCAGTCAGGATTGAAAAAGAAAGGGGAACAATAGTTTTTCCTTTCTTTATTCCATTTCATGCATATATTTTTATAATGCTACACGTTGCAGGGATTACTGTACAGAGACCGACCACCAGACACAAAGGACGAGAATTCTGGGTTTAAAAAAGCAGAGAGAAAAAAATGGAGGAAAAAGTGAGAACGTGAATAAAATGGAATGAAAAGAGGGAGAGAAAATTGGGAAAAAAGGGAAAAAGAAAAGCCTGATACGGGTGACAGAGAACACAATGTGGACACGAATAGAAATGAGAGATTAAAAATATTGAGCAAAAATGTATACTCTCTCTCTCTCTCTCTCTCTCTCTCTCTCTCTCTCTCTCTCTCTCTCTCTCTCTCTCTCTCGCTCTCGCTTTTTATGATAATACGAAATTCTCTTAATCTTGCCTTTGTAATAACCTTAAAAAGAATAGGAAGGGAGAGAGAGAGAGAGAGAGAGAGAGAGAGAGAGAGAGAGTATCTTCACTTTTTATTTATTCTTTTTCATGTAAGAGGGAATACCAAGTGGTGGTGGTGGTGGTGGTATTGGTGATGGTGGTGGTGGTGGTGGTGGTGGTGGTGGTGATAGTAGTGAAAGTGGTGGTGGTGGTGGTGGTGGTGGTGGTGGTGGTGGTGGTGGTGGTGGTGGTGGTGGTGGTGGTGGTGGTGGTGGTGGTGGTGGAAGAGCTCTCAGTTTTTTGCGTGTGATTTTTAACAGGCTTGATTGGTTTAGTGATGTATGTAACTCTTTTTTTTTTTTTTTTTGCTGGTTTTTAATATCGTCGTATTTATATTAAGTTCTCTTTCATGTATTAGGCTTTTTATTATTCGATCTATTTTTGTTTTATCGTTTTATTTTCATGAGTTCACCAATTTTGTGTCAACAGAGAGAGAGAGAGAGAGAGAGAGAGAGAGAGAGAGAGAGAGAGAGAGTACACCATTTCTCTCTCTCTCTCTCTCTCTCTCTCACACACACACACACACACACACACACACACACACACACACGTCATCTACATCTAAACTCCAATAAAAAAGCATTGAAATAGATCCACAGTACCAGAAGCAACACTGAGAGGAGGAAGAATTGGGGAGTGACGGAGATACAGGAGGAGGAGGAGGAGGAGGAGGAGGAGGAGGAGGAGGAGGAGGAGGAGGAGGAGGAGGAGAAGACGCCTGAGTGTGATAGGGAATTGGAAAAAGAAGTAAAGATGGAAAAATATAAGTGCTTGAAGGGCGTAGGGCTGATGGAAGGTGTGTGTGTGTGTGTGTGTGTGTGTGTGTGTGTGTGTGTGTGTGTGTGTGTGTGTGTGTGTGTGTGTGTGTGTGTGGCGGTGTCTCGGTTCAATCTCCTTCAGATAAACTAAAGCTTTCGTGCTGATATTTTTTTCTCCTCCTCCTCCTCCTCTCTTCTTCTTCTTCTTCTTCTTCTTCTTCTTCTTCTTCTTCTTCTTCTTCTTCTTCGTTTCTTCCTTCTTTCTTTTACTGTTTCATTATTTTCCATTTTTCTTCCTCTGTTTTTCTTTCCTTCCTTTCTGCAATATTTTTCCTTCCTGTCCATTTTTCTTATTTCTTTTCGTTTCTGTGTCAACTTCATGTCCTTTCCACTCCATCTCTCTCTCTCTCTCTCTCTCTCTCTCTCTCTCTCTCTCTCTCTCTCTCTCTCTCTCTCTCTCTCTCTCTCTCTCTCTCTCTCTCTCTCTCTCTCTCTCTCTCTCTCTCTCTCTCTCTCACTCTCGTGTTTACCCTCACCCTTCCGTGAAAATTAACATACACACACACACACACACACACACACACACACACACACACACACACACACACACACACACACACACACACACACACACACACACACACACACACACACACACACACACACTGGAGGAACGATAGAAAGAAAGAAATTAAAGAAAAGAGGAAGGAAACGATTGAAAGAGGATCACACACACACACACACACACACACACACACACACACACACACACACACACACACACACACACACACACACACACACACACGTATATATTTATCTTTTTCTGTTTCTTTCTCTCCTTTTTTCCATCACAAACAGCAACAGTGAGAAGAATAAACGTGTATGTGTTTTTTAGAAGTCCAAAGTTAAATTAATGTTTCTTTATTCATACTCTCATTTATCAGTAAAATTTTTCCCCCTCTCCTGTCAACCTTAGATGTATTGAGAAGCTGACAGTGAACCCTTACAGAAGATTAAACAGTCTATTATAGATACACCAAACACAACAACAAAGATTATGGCGTATATGGCACACCTTAATCCATTGCTGAGTTCACATGACGTATATATGAGCCATGTGTATACACCTGCCTATATACATAATTATTCCTCTTTTTTCCCTTCCTTTTCTTTCTAATGTCTTTTTAACTTTTATTGTACCTGTGTGTATGTTTACTGTTTATTTATGTATGTCTTTTTCTCATGTATTTGTTTTTCTGTCTTTCTTTATGTATCTCTGTGTGTGTGTATGTGTGTGTCTGTCTAGCTGTCTGTTTCTCTATACATGTACTTGTCAGTGTAGGTATGAATTAGTCAGTCAGTGTAGCTATTATCTACTCGTTTTGTTAGTCTTCTGTCTATCTATCTGTTTATTTATCTATTTATCTATCTATCTATCTATCTATCTATCTATCTATCTATCTATCTTTAAGCATCAATCCATATATCTATTCATCTATGTATCTATGTATCGATCTACCTATCTATTTCTTTATCTATCTGCCTATCTATCTATCTATCTACCTATCTATCTATCTATCTATCTATTTATTCATCTATCTATCAGGTCACATCTCGGCGCTGCTGTTTTTACACTCTCATTTTGAGTTATATGAAAAATCTGAATATGCAAAAGTTGACAGGAACAGATTCAATATCAGTGGCGGGGGCGACATTCTCTCTCTCTCTCTCTCTCTCTCTCTCTCTCTCTCTCTCTCTCTCTCTCTCTCTCTCTATCTCTATCTCTCGTTCATATTTCAGTACGAGAACGGGTAGTCATTTTGATCCATTTTACTTTTTCTTTAATATTTTATCCTGGCTTTCAAGGGAGAGGGAGCAGGTGTGAGGAGAGAGAGAGAGAGAGAGAGAGAGAGAGAGAGAGAGAGAGAGAGAGAGAGAGAGAGAGAGTTATCATTTATTTTCGTTTTCTTCTTTTTATTTTTCATTCAAACACTCAAAAACGTCAAAATTGCCCGGATAACTTTTTTTTACCATCCCCTTTGCATCTCTCTCTCTCTCTCTCTCTCTCTCTCTCTCTCTCTCTCTCTCTCTCTCTCTCTCTCTCTCTCTCTCTCTCTCTCTCTCTCTCCTTTTATATATATATATTTTTTTCCAGCCTGTTTTTGTTTCCTTACTTTCCCTCCCCTCTCTTTCTCTCCCTCTTGTTTTTCACATTCTGTTTGTTTGCGTGTGGCTTTCTACGTGTGAACATGTGTGCTCGTGTGTGTGTGTGTGTGTGTGTGTGTGTGTGTGTGTGTGTGTGTGTGTGTGTGTGTGTGTGTGTGTTGATGACTAGTTGGTCGATATGTTGTTTACACTAACGAGAGAGAGAGAGAGAGAGAGAGAGAGAGAGAGAGAGAGAGAGAGAGAGAGAGAGAGAGAGAGAAAATTTGTAGATAATATTCAACTCCCTGATCGTGAAAATACACCATATTAATCTTGAAATCTTGTAAATAAATGTAATAAAACTCTAAATATATATAGAAACACTCATATCACAGTACTAAAAGACTCAACAACATTCAGCTAACTTTATATACACCACAAAAACTGTCCAATCCAATACAGAGAATGATTTTAACCTGGAATTTGAACACGTAAGAAAGAATAGGAAGAGAAGCCCTGAAAACCCTAACTGGCGTTAAACAAAACTAGCATCACGATATTCTGATCCAGGAAGGAGACGTCGTGTTGCCCAGATCTATTAGCTCTGTATAGGCGTGGCTTGTGGTGCAGGAGGAGGGTTTTGCTGCCCCGTGACTTGTACTGCTGACGGAAACACGACCTTCTGAATCAGGGAGAATACTGCGGTGTTGCGGTGTGTGTCTGTGTGTGTGGCTGAAAGGAAGTCCTGTATAGCACACTGATTCTCCTAATAACAGCCAAAGAACACTAACCTGAAGAGAATATGCGAGTGTGTAAGGACATCCACGACAGAATGGTAGAGAAAAAGCAAGGGAAATGGAGAGAAAGAGAGAGAGAACTGCGACGGTGCGGTGTGTGTATATATGTGTATGTGGCTGAAAGCAAGACCTGATTCTCCTATTAACAGCCAAAGAACACTAACCTGAACGGAATATGCGAGTGTGTAAGGACAGCCACGAGAGAAAAGCAAGGGAAATGGAGAAGAAAAATACTTGGATACGTTCTAAGTCAAAGAAAATGAATTAGATTAGGTAATGAAAAAAAGGCTGCATTACAAAAAATTAATAAAGAAAAAGAAAACAAATGATAGATAGAGAGAGAGAGAGAGAGAGAGAGAGAGAGAGAGAGAGAGAGAGAGAGAACGAAGATAGAAGGAATAATATGTACGTGAGACCACTGTTTTATATGGTCGCTAGGAAACCACTGTGAGTCATTAGATTAATTTATGGCCAAAGGAAGGGACGAACATAAGAGGAGAGGAGCCTGAGAGGAGACGAGGAGACATCAACACAGAGGAGAGGAAGAGAAGGGAAGGAAATCAGGAAGTCACCTCGATAAATTATAGCTGCAGATAAGGAGGAGGAAGAGGAGAAGAGGAGGAGGAGGAAGAGGAAGAGGAGGAGAAAGAGATGTGTGTGAGCTTCCTTGTCAAGCAGAATAGAGCTTATACAGTGATATATATTGTTGTATATAATCTTGTTTGTCTAGTTCTCTCTCTCTCTCTCTCTCTCTCTCTCTCTCTCTCTCTCTCTCTCTCTCTCTCTCTCATGCCCTCCTTTCATTTTTTTTCTCTCTTTCCCTCCATTTATCCTCGTTTCTCTCATCCGCTTTCTCCTCCACTTCCTACTCAACACATACAAACTCTCTCTCTCTCTCTCTCTCTCTCTCTCTCTCTCTCTCTCTCTCTCTCTCTCTCTCTCTCTCTCTCTCTCTCTCTCTCTCTCTCTCTCTCTCTCTCTCTCTCTCTCTCTCTCTCTCTCTCTCTCTCTCTCTTCCCTTCACTCCACCTGCCTTGCATTAAAGAGTCAGTGCCGTCCTGCGCCTCCCCTTTCTCTCTGCAGTGTTCGTGTGGGTCGCCTCAGTTTATCGTGGAATTTAGGCATTAAAGACTGGAGTTATTAGAGACCCGCTGTTTCAACCCGTCATCCTCAGGTCATTAATGGTCCCGTCAGTGTATTTTATGACGCAGGTGGTAATGGCAGGGATGAGAGAAGGGCTAGGGTTGTTATTACTCTTCCTCCGAGACGCTTTTGCTTGTTGTGGCTTGGCTGCTGTGTGTTGTTTGTAAGGGTGTGAGTAGTGGTGGTGGTGGTGGTGGTGGTGGTGGTGGTGGTGGTGGTGGTGGTGGTGGTAGGAGAAAGAGACTGAGAGAGAGAGAAAGAGACAGAGAGAGAGAGAGAGAGAGAGAGAGAGAGAGAGAGAGAGAGAGATTCACACACACACACACACACACACACACACACACACACACACACACACACACACACACACACACACACACACACACACACACACCTGGCGCCCAAAATAGCTGACGCGGCACCCTCCTCGGTTTGGGTGTGGCGACATAATTGCTAATTAAATCACAAGCCTACATTACTGCTGCCGCCGCCACGCCGCGACTGCCATCACCTCATTAAGGCAGGCGGCGGGGTACCTTCAGGCGGCGGCGGTGGCGGTGGTGGTGGTGGTGGTGGTGGTGGTGGTGGTGGTGGTGAGCTGCTTGCCTTTAAGTGAGAGAATTTTAAATGCAGTATTGATATAGATGTAATAAAAGAAGCCACACATTTGTTCCTGTAGTAGTAGTAGTAGTAGTAGTAGTAGTAGTAGTAGTAGTAGTAGTAGTAGTAGTAGTAGTAGTAGTAGTAGTAGTAGAGAAAGAGAGAGAGAGAGAGAGAGAGACATACATACAGACAGACAGACAGACAGACAGACAGACAAACAAAGAAAAAATGTATCTGCTTATCTTATCTTGAACGAATAAATCCGTACATTGTCAGAATATTTCATCATTTCTTTGTGTATTTCATTTTTTTCATCATTTTCTTGTATACAGTCAGTCAATTTAGCTCCTGTACTTGTCTATGTATTTGTTCTTCTATCTCTCTGTCTATCTTTCTATCTATCTGTCTCTCTATCTGTATTTGTCTATCTGTCTATCTTCTTATCTGCCTATCTGTCTATTTTTCTATCTATCTTCCTATGTCTATCTATCTATCTTTTTATCTGTCTATCTGTGTGTCTGTCTCCCTATCTTCCTATCTCTCTATCTGTCTATCTATCTGTCTATCTATCTATCTACCCGTTTGCCTATCTCTCTATCTGTCTATGTATCCGTCTTTCTATCTCTATCTGTCTATCTGTCTATCTATCTATCCATCTGTCTCTCTGCAGTTCCCGTTGCTGTGGCGTTTCTGTTCCCGGAAATGTACAAAATGCCCAGCGGTTCATTGCTTTTATCTCCTGATTGCATTATTTTTACAGCTGTTGTATAAACTGTATTCTCAGGCCATGTGTGTTTTTGTTTTATTTATTTTCTTATTTGTTTTTTTTTCTGAATGTGCAATGTTTATTCATCACTTCATCACTTTTTTGGTTTTCTTTTCATTTCTTTTCTATTTATGTTTTTATTTACTTTTTTTGTACTAAATATATTCATTAGTTCATTTTTTTCTTCCTCTTTTTTTATTTTCCCTTCTCCCTTTTCAGTTGCACATTTTCCCTTTTCCTTTTTCAGTTCCACATTTTCCCTTCTTCCTCATCTTCGCATTTTCTCGTTTTCCTCCCATTTACCTGCTTCATTTCCCTGTATTTTCATTTATTTACTCTTCTGTTTTATTAGTCTCGCTCTTGTCGTTTCATTTTTCACAGCTGTTATTCTTGTTTGTTCTTTTTTTAATCACCTACCTTCACAATCCAGTATTTTTCATTTACTCTTCACTTATCCATCATGCTTCCCATTTCTTTATTTATTTTGTTTCACATCAGTTGATATCATTCACATTTTAACCCATTCAGTACTGCAACGCATTTTTATCATGAGTTTCTGGTGTGATTAGACGATTTTATTTACATTGCCAAGGGTTTATGGAGGTCAGAAGATTAATGGCATCAGTCTTCACTATTTTAACCCCCCCAACATAAGTTTCTGAAGCTTTATAAAGTCACCAAATAGTAAGCAGAATTAATATGCAAACGTGTCATGGTGCTGATGGGGTTACCACGTATATGTATAACTCAAAATAACATCAAAATAGACTCTATGGCTGATATTTCACTTTACACTACGAAATTCAGTCCTTGTCCCACAGTTCGCATTAATCGGCGCAGGCAAACACTTCGTCACCCGGAACCTTTTTCAATACCAGCGATTGGCGAGCGATTTCAGAATGCTGGTGTAGATTTATTTCTTGCACAGTTATCATTCACCACTTTTGTTGTAGTTTATTGCCAACATCCCTCTCGGAACGCTGCCTAAATGGACTTTTTTTTTCTATTTTATTTTTTTTTTTTCTCGGCACGTATCCAGTTCCTGTTTTCACTTTTAGGTAAACGTTATATATTTACTAGTTCCCAAGTCCTTGGTCTCGCTCTGGGGACTTTTGTATATGTTTTGAGAGGTGAGGATCGTGGTGGGTACTTCTCTCCCTCTCTCTGATTTCTACGTCACATACTTTCGTGATAACCTTTGATGAATATTTAGCGCCATATTCAGAGATGCTTCCTTCCCTCACCGCGACCATTTTTAGACAATACATAGACCATTAGGCGAGTTCTAAAGAGTATTTTCATGTTGACAATGCAGAAAACTTGTTAATCTGTCACTAGAATCACATAAGCATCCTCAAAAACCCTTGCCACTTCGACGAGACCCCTTTGGATATAGTGAAGGTGCGGCGCGAAAGTGTTTCAGAATATGGGTCTTAGTTTTTTAAGGTGACATAGCCAATGACAATCTGGAAGGCATAAAGAGAGTGACAGGTAACAAAAACCCATAAATTTAATAAGATTTTGAGTATGCTAGAGGAAGGCTACATAAAAAACTTTCTTCAAATTAGTACTTATTCTCTTTCCTTCCACTTTACTTTTCAATCACGTCTTTTGCATCTATTATTTAAGTCAGGCTTTTCTTACACCCTTTTTTTTGTAAGAGTGAAAACTGGCTAAGAACAATATAAAATGAAAAACAAGGCCCACTTAATTACCAGTAAGTCCGAAAGATTTAGCCAAAATAACCTTCCTATGACTTGACTTTATTTAAGAGGGAGGTTTCTAGACACTTATCCCTTTCTCAAGTCAAGTCATACGAAATATAGAAGATATGAATGATTGAGATTCCTGGTTAACTCTTGCATTCATACAGCTTCTCTTTCTTCACAGTTACAGAATAATGGATGATTAGCACAACGGTCATATTAACCTCCACATAATTTCAGGTGTGCCATGATAAAGACATTGCTTGGTTAAGGCTCGCCGACACTAATTAAGCCAATATCGTTAGCGAGGACTGGCTTGCTGGCTGGCTGGCTCTAGAATCTCGTTACCTCCAGTTGACGTTCTAATGGTTGGGCAAGAAACGAGAGTGTCTTATATCTTCTGCCTCGTGTCGGAGGTTTCATGGTCACTTTCTCATCTTTCATTACTTCTGATCGTAACAAAAAAATTGGGTGTCTTGTAGTTAGCACACAAAAACCTGCTATTCCATTTGTTTCTATATTAGTTAGTAAACCCCTACAGTACTGGAACGCATTATTTACCTTGTGTTTTGGGTGCGATTAGACTATTTTATTGACATTAAGGAAGAATTTATGGAGGTCAGAATATTAATGGCCAGAGTCTTCACTATTATAATCGCCACTTAAATTTCTAAAGGTGTATAAAATCACTAACTATTAAGCAAAATTAATATAAAAACGTGTGTTAATACTAAAGAGGTTAAACTTGCTGAATTTCGCGTATCACCTTTCACTAACTTATATCTCGTATTAAGCTAGTGCAGTTTACCAGAATCAGCCTTGGTGCGATTCGTTCTTCCTTTGTGGTGCTTTGTGTTCACTCCTGCCCTACATTTCAGCACCCCACCAACCTTCAACCATCAATAATGACGTTTATACATCTTTACTCAACACAAAACTCACACAGCTTTAATATTTTTTACCTAAACTGACCCTTCCTATGATCGTCCCCTTCCCTCAACTAGCACGAGGTCGTTACCGTCACATAATACATTTCCGACCCTCCTCTCGTCCTCTTTAGTCTCCTTTGGCTTCCTTGGGGGCAGGCCACGTCACCCTCACTGATAACCTGTTGATCCCGTCACTAATCTTGGCGAGGGGGAGCGAGAGAGGCTTGGTAGTGAAACGCGACTGGCTGCGACCGTAGAGTTTTTTTCACGTCCTGGCTGGTCCATCCTTTCTTACTGCATTTATCCTTTTTACTTGTGTTTATGTGTATGTACCTGGTTTAGTTATTAAGAATGTGTGTATATAGTACTACTGAACTATATATTGATGTGTATATTGATGATTTAGAATGAACAGGGGGAAAAAAAATGAGGTATACGGAAAAAGATTGTGAAGAGAGGTTGGGTCAGAGAAATGGTGTACTAATGATGTAGGACGGAGAGATGGCGGATAAGGAAGGAAAAAAGGGAGGTGAAAATGAAAATAGATTGTGAACAAGGAGAAGGTTGTATCAGAAAAGAGACGGAAAAACATTATGAAGGAAAGTTGTGTCGATAAATGATGTAGGATGGGGAAATGGCGGATGAGAAAGGAAAAAAAGGGATATGAAAATGAAAATAAATTGTGTGGAAGGTAAAGGTTGTATCAGAAGACTATTTATTGAGCTTTCATGTTGGTTTTATATAGGTTAGAGAATCTTTACTTAGCATTATCGAGGCTTCTACCAAAGTTTATTGAGCATTTAAGAGATATTTTCTTGTACTTACGTGTACTTAAGGTGTTTCTGAAGTACTGTAAGGGAATCTGTGTTACTATTTGGTGAGTATTTGGTGAATATTTATCATAAGAATTTTTAGTATTAATTTTTATCGAAAATGTAATTAACCTCTTCAATACTAGAACACATTTTTACCACGAGTTTTGTGTACGATTAGACGATTTTATTGACATTACGAAGAGTTTATGGACGTAAAAAAATTAATAGCCACAGTATTCGCTATTTTAACCCTCACATACGTTTCTGAAGCTGTATAAAATCACCAAATAGTAACCAGAAAAATATGAAAACACGTCACGGTACTGGAGGGATTAAGATCGGTTTATAGAGTAGTGAATGAGGAAAGTAAGAGTGATGACGTAGTACCGGGACACATTTTCACCTTGAGATTTATGTACAATTAGACAATTTTATTCACATTAGGAAAGGTTTATGGCGGTCAGAAGATTAATGGCCACAGTTTTCACTATTTCAACCCTCACATAAATTTCCCAAGCTGTATAAAACCACCAAATAGTAAGCAGAATGAATATGGAAACGCGTGCTTAAATCAACACCATTTTCCTTATTACTCCGAACCAAATCACTGACTAGACTCAAAATCACAACACTGACGCTTTTAATGATAGAGTTAGCCTTCCAAATGTATCAGCTCTTTTATAACATGCTTCCCTTATTCCTTGCAGGCGGAGACCGAGGTGCTGGACATAATGACTATCAGAGACACGCGCAGAGACAAGTTTGCTAAAGTCCCCAAGGTAAGTACGGACGAGAGAGAGAGAGAGAGTGTGTGTGTGTGTGTGTGTGTGTGTGTGTGTGTGTGTGTGTGTGTGTGTGTGTGTGTGTATATACCTGTTGAGAGTAGCATGCAACAGTTTGTCTCCCCTCCTCCTCCTCCTCCTTCTCCTCCTCTCTCTTCTCTCTTCTCTCTCTCTCTCTCTCTCTCTCTCTCTCTCTCTCTCTCTCTCTCTCTCTCTCTCTCTCTCTCTCTCTCTCTCTCTCTCTCTCTCTCTCTCTCTCTCTAATAACACGCTACATGCTCTATATAACAGCTTCATTTCTCCTCCTCCTCCTCCTCCTCCTCCTCCTCCTCCTCCTCCTCCTCTCCTCCTCCTCCTCCTCCTCCTCCTCTTCCTCCTCCTCTTCCTCCTCCTCCTCCTCCTCTTTACTCTTCTTTCTTATTTTCCTTTTCATCATAACCATCATTATCTTCTCTCTTGTTCTTTCTCCTCTTCCATGTACTCTTTCCCTATCTTCCCTTCTCTTCCTTCCTTCCTTCGTTCCTTCCTTCCTTCCTTCCTTCCTTCCTTCCTTCCTTCCTTCCTTCCTTCCTTCCTTCCTTCCTTCTTCCCTTCCCTTCCTATCTTCACTCCCCCTTCCAACTTCTAATAAGATAAGGACTTCATTTCATCACAAGCGTGGGATATTGATATGAGAGAGAGAGAGAGAGAGAGAGAGAGAGAGAGAGAGAGAGAGAGAGAGAGAGAGAGAGAGTGCAGAATTTCATGGCGTCTCTTATTTATAGTTGTGTGTGTGTGTGTGTGTGTGTGTGTGTGTGTGTGTGTGTGTGTGTGTGTGTGTGTGTGTGTGTGTGTGTGTGTGTTTCTCCCCCTTCCCCGTTTTGTTTATGAGTAATATTTCTCTCCTCCTTTCCTCACATTTTCCTACTTCCTTAATTTCCTTCTCCTTCTCTTCCTCTTTTCCTCCTCTTCTCTTCTCCTTCTCATTCTCCTTTTTCTCTTTGTATCTTTTCTCTTTTAATTATCACCTCATCTCTCTTCCTCCTCCACCTCCACAACCACTGTCCTCTTCCTCCTCCTCCTCCTCCTCCTCCTCCTCCTCCTCCTCCTCCTCCTCCTCCTCCTCCTCCTCCCCTTTCCTGGGTTTACGTGAACTCAAAAAGCACAAAGCTCCGTTCTCATATTCATCTGGCGCGCTGAGCCGCTGCCACGTAGGGTGAGGGACGGCAGAGTGGCGGGCAGAGGGGAGGCATGAATAGAATGAGAGAGGAATGAAGGAAGGGACGGCGTGCGGGGACTACAGGGGGCGAGAGGACAGACGGACAGACGGACAGATGAATACAATGAAGGAAAGAAGGAAGGAAGGAAGGAAGGAAAGGAGAATGGAATGGAAGGATGTTTTAGAAAAGGGTGAGGGAGAGATAGATGGGGAGAGAGGAGAGAGAGAGAGAGAGAGAGAGAGAGAGAGAGAGAGAGAGAGAGAGAGAGAGAATTTGGATCATTTGACTCCTTGAATGTTTAGTTCCTCCACCTCTTCTTCTTTTTCTTCCTCCTCTTCCTCCTCCTCCTCCTCCTCTTCCTCCTCCTCCTCCTCCTCCTCCTCCTCCTCCTCCTCCTCCTCCTCCTCCTCCTCCTCCTCCTCCTCCTCCTCCTCCTCCTCCTCCTCCTCCTCCTCCTCCTCCTCCTCCTCCTCCTCCTCCTCCTCCTCCTCCTCCTCCTCCTCCTCCTCCTCCTCCTCCTCCTCTCTCTCTCTCTCTCTCTCTCTCTCTCTCTCTCTCTCTCTCTCTCTCTCTCTCTCTCTCTCTCTCTCTCTCTCTCTCTCTCTCTCTCTCTCTCTCTCTCTCTCTCTCTCTCTCTCGAAAAGTACAGTATAATAGGTAGATAGATAAATAAAATAAATAAAAAGATAGACGATAACGGTGGTGGTGGTGGTGGTGGTGGTGGTGGTGGTGGTGGCGGCGAGGGTGACATGCAAACCCTCCCACAAATCCAACTCTTTGAAGCTGAAACAGAACCAGACACCATGACATTGAAAACCGTCCAATGCTTTATAAGGTTTGCGATGACATAAAGTTCGGCTGGCCAGACTCGGCTCACATAGGTCCCGAATTCAGAAACGCTTGGCTCTCTCACCAAGACTCATTTTCAAAGGCCACAAAGATGATTAGCGGGTTTTCAAGTGTGTTTCTCCATTTAATAACGGAGAAATCTTGTCACTCTGCCTCTAGAACCGTAAAAGCAACTTAAAAAATGCTTTGCTCTCTCACAATGACTGTTTTCCAAGGCCACAGAGACATTTAGCGTGGTTTTCAAGTATGCATCTCCAATTAATACGTAGAAATCTTGTCATTCTGCCTCTAGAACCATAAAAGCAACTTAAAAAACGCTTTGCTCTCTCACCGCGACTGTTTATCAAGGCCACAGAGAATATCTAGCGGGGTTTTCAAGCGTGTATCTCCAATTAATAAAGTAGAAATCTTGTCACTCTGCCTCTAGAACCATAAAACATCTTAAGAAACTCGTCTAAACATAAATATACCCTTTTGAAATAGTGGAGGTGAAGCGCAGAAGTGTTAGAGACTACGAGGGTTTAGGTCAAGTTTGGCTAGGTTAATTTTGGGCAGCGTCAGGCGTGATTGAAGGGCAAATATTGGATGGGAATCGCTCCACAGGAATGAGGGAGGAGTGAAAAGGCAGTGATGGGGTAGAAGGAAAGTATTGATGAGATGTGGTGGTAGAGAGGGAGAGAGAGAGGGCGAGAGAAATAGAGTGAATTAAAGGGAGTCACGTAACATGTAATAGGATGAAGATACCGAAGCAGTGATAGGATTGGTGATGGTAGTGGTGAAGTGTGGTGGTGATGGAGGCTTAGAGAAGAGGTTGATAGCAGTGGAAAGGTAGTAATAGGGCAAGAAAAGGGTAAAGATGTGACAAACCGACCATGGAGACACAAACACACAAACACACACACGTTATATAAGCAAAAAGTAAAGAAAAAAGAAGATTAGGAGGAGGAAGATTATCTCAAGAAAATGCATTATTGAAATTTCATCTCAGAGAAAAATAAAAGAAGGAGGAATAAAGAAGAATTAGAAAGTAAAGGAGTTTATAAATAGGGTAAAGGAGGAGGAGGAGGTTAAGGAGGTGGAGGAGGAGGTATAGAAGGAAAGAAAAAAGAAGGTATGAAAGGAAAGGTATGCCCAGAAAAAGGAGAGAGAGAGAGAGAGAGAGAGAGAGAGAGAGAGAGAGAGAGAGAGAGAGAGAGAGAGAGAGAAAAGAAAAGTGGAAGACAGGAAATTGTTCAAGAGGAGAAGAAAACAACGGATGGAAGGAGAGGAAGGAGAAAAAGATAGAGGAAAGATAAGAAGAAAAGACTGACTGACTAAAATTTTTAGCACTACAACAACGAGGAGGAGGAGGAGAAGCAGGAGGAGGAGGAGGAGTAGGAAGAGGAGGAGGAGGAGGAGGAAGAGGAGGAGGAGGAAGAGGAGGAGGAGGAGGAGGAGGAGGAGGAGGAGGATTGAGGTGGATTAAAACGAAGCGACCTTGTTACGGCGGAAGAACAAGAGATGAGCAGGATCCCCTCTCTCTCTCTCTCTCTCTCTCTCTCTCTCTCTCTCTCTCTCTCTCTCTCTCTCTCTCTCAAACACTTTAAACACTTTAAACACTTTAAACACTTTATTATATCTACCTGTATACAAGTATACACTGGCAGAAGGCCCATATTAAGCATAGCTTTTTGGGCAAGATCTTAATAACTAACAAAGTGTGCAAAAAAACATAAAACAAAGTAAGAACTAAAAATAATTAAACTAAGAAGTGGGGAGAGTGTAATTACAAGGAAATATTGCACAAGAACTATACTATAAGTTATACTAAACTATGAGATCACAAATACGATTTGCTATAATATACTCTGTACATACATATGAGAATACTATTTAGGAACTAACATAATGAGATAATACAAAAAAGAAACAGCAACAGCAGATACAGCAGCAGCAAAAGAAATCATAAAAAAAAAGAAAATAATATAGATCCTGATGGTAACACAAATAGTGAGGATAACTAAATAATGACAGTAAAACAATAAAGATTATAGTAGTAATAATAATGGCAATGACAATGACAAAGATAATAGTAATAGTTCTAATAACATATACAATAATAATAATACTATTTATAATAAAATAATAATAATAAAAACAATAGTAATAAAATGTGACACTAGACATAGCAAAACAAGGATATCAGTATTAGGAGAATTTGTGATGGATTTACATATAGCAAAATTATGAATTGTTGTCAGTACATAGATAAGAACATTTGTTTCAGTTTATTTTTGAAAGTTGATACACTGTTACATTCTTTAACACATTGTGGTAGTGTATTCCAAATTGTAGGACCTTTGTACATCAATGATTGTCTAAAAGTGGTTAAATTGTGTCGAGGAACATTTAAAGTGTGGTTGTTTCGGGTAGAATAGCGATGCGATAGCGTTGCAGGCGTGTGGTTATTTTTTAAGTGTTTGAACATGTGAGTGGCAATAAAGAGTTTGGACAAGTCAGAGAGTTGCAAGATATTCATTCATTCTCTCTCTCTCTCTCTCTCTCTCTCTCTCTCTCTCTCTCTCTCTCTCTCTCTCTCTCTCTCTCTCTCTCTTTCTCTCACAGTAAGTCAGACTAAAGCTTCTTACAATTGCTTTGAAAATCTGGACAGAACACACACACACACACACACACACACACACACACACACACACACACACACACACACACACACACACACACACACACACACACACACACACACACACACACACACACACACACACAGAACAATTAGTCTAACGATCCTGGTTGGTAAAAATTCTTTCCTATCTCTTAATTGAGGCAAAATAATCGTTAATCGTCTTGGAAACGGTAATTTAATCAGCGACAGACACACAGACAGACAGGCAGAAAGACAGACGGACAGACACACAGATAGACAGGCAGAAAGGCAGACAGACACACAGACAGGCAGAAAGATAGGCAGACAGACATACATACAAACAGACAGACAGATAGCAGATAGACACACAGACAGGCGGACAGATAGGCAGAAAGATATACATACAGAGAGACAGACAGGTAGGCAGACAGACATACAAGCAGATAGGCAGACAGACACAGACAGACATAATGATAGGTGGACAGATACACAGACAGACAGACAGACAGGCACACACACAGACAGACACACAAACAGATAGAAAGATAGGCAGACAGACACACAGACAGATAGACAGACACACATACATACAGACAGACAGAAAAATAGACAGACAAGCAGATACACAGACAGACAGGAAGATAGGGAGACAGACACACAGACAGACAGACAGATAGTAAGACACACACGCAGACAGACAGAAAGCTAGGCAGACAGACACACAGACAGACAGAAAGATAGACAGACAGACAGACAGACACACAGACAGACAGGGCAAACAGACACACAGACAGACAGACACACAGACAGTTTCTCTCTTCGTGTTAAATTGATGGGTTGTATTTGGCTGGAGAGAGAGAGAGAGAGAGAGAGAGAGAGAGAGAGAGAGAGAGAGAGAGAGAGAAAACTGGCTTGAAAACATCCCGCTTCTCTTCCAATCGAATTTCGTAAAGAATTGTGGGATTTGCAAATGTGAAGGAAATCAGATTCTTTTCCCCTTCGAATCAGCAAGGCCAGAGACACGTACAGGCTTGGGACACGACACTTAGAGGTTTGAGACACGTAGAGGTTTGAAACACGTAGAGGCTTGAGACACGTAAAGGTTTTTGTCACACGTAGAGGTTTGTGACACGTAGAGGCTTACGACACGACACGTAAAGGTTTGTGACACGACACGTAAAGTCTTGTGACACGACACGCAGAAGTTTGTCACATGTAGAGGTTTGGGACACCACACGTAAAGGTTTGTGACACGACACGTAGAGGTTTTTGACACGTAGGGGTTTAAAACACGTAGAGGTTTTTGACACGTAAAGGTTTGTGACACGTAGTGGTTTCAGACACGTAAAGGTTTGTGACACATAGAGGTTTGGGACACTTAGAGGTTTGAGACACGTAGAGGTTTGTGACACGTAGAAGTTTTTGACACTTAGAGACTTGTGACACGTAGAAGCTTGGAATACAGAGGTTTTTGACACAAGTGGACTGAAATCTTAACTTTTTCGCTAATATGTCTTGCCAGTTTTCCCCACTTCCCTTAACAAAAACAATGAAAGTCAGGTATAGACAACAGATAGACAGATAAACACTCACCAAAAATATGAGTCAAGTGGACCAAAATGTAGATGATAAATGCTCTCTGATATAAAATAGAAAATAAATTAATATTGTGATATTTTCATAAGGACAAATACTTCTTGATATAATAATAGTGATTTCGATTCTCAAGACTATTTCTCTCTCTCTCTCTCTCTCTCTCTCTCTCTCTCTCTCTCTCTCTCTCTCTCTCTCTCTCTCTCTCTCTCTCTCTCTCTCTCTCTCTCTCTCTCTCTCTCTCCTCTCTCCTCTCCTTCCTCAAACCTATTGTCACTAATCATCTTTCCCTCCTCCGTTCTCTCCCTTTTCTCTCTCCCTCCCTCCCTTCCTACCTTGCCTCCCTTTCTCCATCCTTCCTCCTTCCTGCCATTAGAAAGAACTCCCTGGAAATTTATGGCGTATTGAAAAAGAAATATCTTGTTTTTTTTATATATATCTTTTAATCGAGTAAGTTGTTGCCCCAAATTCGTGAGTTTGAAAGAAGGAAATTGAAAGCAACGTTCCTTCAGTTTGTCTTCATAAACTTTTGGAAATTGATAACATAGAGATTGCTGTTTTTTTTCATGTATTTTTCTTTCTCTTTCTCTGTTGCATATTCAACGCTTTGCTCTCTCATCAGGACTATCTTCCAAGGCCACAGAGATGATCAGCAGGGTTTTAAAGAGTGTTTCTCCTGTTAATAATATAGAAATCATCTCACTCTGCCTCTAGAACCGTAAACACACCCTAGAAATCGTTTTTTTTTTCTCACCACGACTGTTTCCCAAAGCCATAGAGATGAGGGATTTTCAAGAGTGTTTCTCCTATTAATAATGAAGAAATTTTGTCACTCTGCCTCTAGAACCGTAAACACATCCTAAATATCGCTTTTCTCTGTCACCACGACTGTCTTCTAAGGCCACAGAGATGACTAGCGGGGTTTTCAAGAGTGTTTCTCCAGTTAATAAAGAAGAAATTTTGTCACTCTACCTCTAGAACCACAAAAACACCTTAAAAAACTCGTGTAAATCTAAATAAAGCTTTTTAAAATAGTGAAAGTGAAGCACAGAAGTGATTGAGAATACAAGCCTCTCATTCGTAATTTGCAGCATATTTTTTACCATAATTTTTCCCTATACCATTTTGTTTTTTCATCTATATTTTTCGACACCATTTTTCTTCCCCCTCATCCTCTCCCCCTTATCCAAGTCTCCTGATAAAGGATCGAACATTTTTTTAATACCACCGAGTGATGAAAAATGATACCCTAGTTACGTATTTTTTTCTTTTTATCCTGTGAAACGCCATAGACCACAAACTTATTCTAAAAACTCTCAAAAAAGCAACAATTCTCAAACGTTTCAACATCCACTAAACATTTCAGCATAACAACTTGCAAAACGTTTCTAGTGACATTAGCAAGGTTTCTACATTATGAACAGGGGAAACACTCTTGACAACCTTGCTAATCATGTCTTTGGCCTTGAAAGATACTCGTGGTGAAGTGACACGAGTATTTTAAGGATGTTGTTTACGTTTCTGTTGACATATTAACACGATTTCAACATTATAAACAGGGTAAACACTTGACAACCTTGCTAATCGTGTCTAGGATCTTGAAAATTAGTCATGGTGAAGTGACACGAGTATTTTAAGGATGTTGTTTACGTTTCGCGTGACAAATTAACAGATTTCTACAATATTAACAGGAGAAACACAACAACAACGTAGTAAAAATAGCCCTGCTGAGAGAGAAAAAAGAGAGAGATAAGAGAGCAATGGGTTTTAGAATTCGATATAGTGTGACGGCAAGTCTGTTAAACCTCCAGCACTCTATTCTGTTGCACTACTTGAAGCGCAAAAACTAGCCGTTGTTGAAATTCATTACTGGACTCTGCCGTGATATTGTGCGTGGCAGATTACACTGTGGCGACACCGTGAAAGCGTCAGTTGTATAGAAAGCTGGTGTCACGAGTCATCAGCTTTAGTGTGTGTGTTTGTGTGTGTAATTCACCACCACCACCACGGTCGTCTGCTGGTCACCCAGCCAGTCTTCCCCATTACGGAGCGAGGTCAGAGCTCATAGACCGATCTTCGGGTAGGACTGAGACCACAACACACTCCACACACCGGGAAAGCGAGGCCACAACCCCTCCTGTTACATCCCGTACCTATTTACTGCTAGGTGAACAAAGGCTACACATTAAGAGGCTTGCCCATTTGCCTCGCCGCGCCGGGACTCGAACCCGGCCCTCTCGATTGTGAATCGAGCGTGCTAACCACTACACTATGGTGTGTGTGTGTGTGTGTGTGTGTGTGTGTGTGTGTGTGTGTGTGTGTGTGTGTGTGTGTGTGTGTGTGTGTGTGTGTGTGTGTGTGTGTGTGTGTGTGTGTGTGTGTGTGTGTTTTCTTTCGTCGTTTAATTTACAAACATTCGTCGTTTAATTTACAAACATTCCTAGCTCCCTTCTTCGTGATCGTTTTCTCTCTCTCTCTCTCTCTCTCTCTCTCTCTCTCTCTCTCTCTCTCTCTCTCTCTCTCTCCTTTCCTGTATCTTTCTTCCCTCCTCCCCCCAGCTTCTATTTTCTCTTCCTTTTGTTCCTTCTCCCTTCTCTCCCTTCTTTCCTCCGGTCACTTCCTCCTTGCCTTTGTTTTCCTCCCTCCCTTTCTTCGGCGTTTACTTCCTCATTGCACTGTGTAACCTCTCCTCTCCCTCATTCTTTTCTTTTATTGACATTTACTCACACCCTTTCATTCACTCCATGTTTCTTAATTTCCCTACAAAAACCCTCATTTCTCTTCTCTCTTCAACTCTTTCACGTATTTGCAACTCACACACACACTCACACACACTGTCTGTCTCTCAATTCCTCTGTAAAACCTCCATCTCTTTTCTCTCTCTCCTTCAATCTTTCACCTCTTTTACTCATTCATGTATACACGCACCCCACTCACTCCCCGCCTCTCCTTTTCCCCGCAGGACCCAAAGCTAACTCTTCGTGGCGGCGGCTCCACTGAGTTGATGGAGCCCAAGTGTTTGACAATAGTGCACGGAAACAGTTTCGTCGATGTGAGTTTCTGCAACTTCATAGCACAGAAGCCCGAGATTGCCAAGGTGAGGAGCAGGGAGTGTGCGAGAGTGGGGAGGGTTGGAGGGTAAAGAGGGAAGGGTGCTGTGGAATTGTTCATTGATTTATTCTTTTAGATAGTTTATTAGATTCCAGCAAGTGAAGATCGCTAAGGTAAGGTAAGGTAGATAGAAATGTACTGTGTCTTGTTGAAACTGGCTGGATTATCGTTTACAAACACACACACACACACACACACACACACACACACACACACACACACACACACACACACACACACACACACACACACACACACACAACTCTCTACTCTCTACTCTCTCTCTCTCTCTCTCTCTCTCTCTCTCTCTCTCTCTCTCTCTCTCTCTCTCTCTCTCTCTCTCTAAGGATTAAAACAGCGCATCCCAGGAGAGTTGAGTTGAAGGGAGACGCTGAAATCCCGTCAGAAGTTAGGTGAGGTTCCTCGCTGGTTGATCGGGAGCACTGTGTTTATTGACTGAGGAACGGTGCGTGGGGCGTGACAGCATCTGCAAGGGGAAGGACGGCTTGAGGGTGAACAAACAGCTGGAGGCATCAATGTGGAGGTGATCAGAGAGGGAGAGAGAAAGAGAGAGAAACGGAGAGACAGGAGAGAAAGAACAGGAAGGAATCGACAGAGAGAGAGAGAGAGAGAGAGAGAGAGAGAGAGAGAGAGAGAGAGAGAGAGACAGAGAGAAGACGTACAGATCAGGAAGAAATGAGAGAGAGAGAGAGAGAGAGAGAGAGAGAGAGAGAGAGAGAGAGAGAGAGAGAGAGAGAGAGAGAGAGAGAGAGCAGAAGGTGAGACAGAAAAGAAATAAGACTAAGAAACGAATAAACAATAACAGAAGTGAAATATTAAAGACATAGAGAGAGAGAGAGAGAACGAGGAGAGAGAGAGAGAGAGAGAGAGAGAGAGAGAGAGAGAGAGAGAGAGAGAGAGAGAGAGAGAGAACAGGCCTAGATATTGACTCTGGAAACTCGAGCATAGCCTTAAGGGACTGAATAACTTCTGAGAGTGAAGACTGACCCTCCCTGCGTAGTGAGGCGAGCTAAGCCTTGTGTGATCGTTCAGAGAGAGAGAGAGAGAGAGAGAGAGAAGCTTAGTTGCGTCATTGTGTAAGGTGGTGGTGGTGGTGGTGGTGCTGCCTTATCACATTTTAGACCTATATTCAGAAGTGCTTTGGTTTCTCTTTCTCCTTCTGTCTCACGCTTCGATTGTTTTCAAAGGCCACAGCGGTTCCTAGCTGAGTTCTCGCTACTTTCTCCAATTATTAATTTAGAAATCTTGTTAATATGTTACTAGAATAATAGAAACACACTTAGAAATATAGAAAACTTGTTAATATCTCAATGAAATCATAGAAACATCCTTAAAATTGACGAAATCTTGCTTATATGTCACTACACTAACTGAAACGCACTTGGAAATGTAAAAATCCTGTTAATCTTTCACTGGAATCATAAAAACACCCTTGAAAATGTTGAAAACTTGTTAATCTCTCAATGAAATCATAGAAACATCCTTAAAAATGAAGAGATCTTGCTAATATGTCACTACAATAACAGAAACACACTTAGAAATGTAAAAATCCTGTTAATCTTTCACTGGAATCATAGAAACACTCTTAGAAACCCGTAAAACCTCGAGAAGAATCCAGAAATCAGTGAAATTGACGTGTTTCAGAATAAAGACCATTTACACACCACTCCGTATGAACACACCTTAGCGAGCGGCACGGAAAGAGAGTGAGAGAGTGAGAGAGTAAGAGAGCGTAACATTTACCTGGTATTAGCTATTTACCGCACACTGCACCGACATACAGCAGCTCGTCGATACCTTTAGCGGTCCATGGAATACGAAATGACCAATAACACTGCTCGTTCACCTGCTTCTGATATCTGGTTCACGACTTTACTGGCTGCGCTGAGGTCCGTATTCAGAAACGCCTTTGCTCTCTCACCACGACTATTTTCCAAGGCCACAGAGATGATTAGCGGGGTTTTCTAGAGTGTTTCTCCTGTTGATGTTGTAGAAATCTTGTCACTGTCTCTGGAACCATAAAAACACCTTAAAAACTCGTGTGAATTTAAATAAAGCCTTTTTGAAATAGTGGAGGGAAAGCTAAGAAGTGTTTGAGAATATGTGCCTGAAGAGGAGAGGAACTATAACGTGAAGCTACGTACTGGCCCTTATTGTTTGGTCTTACTGTTAGGTGGTAGCGCCATTTATGAGTCTCCATCTGTTTCTGTTCCTTGTAGCTTTCTCTGTGACTACCAATGCTTCGTAGTTCTGTTATAATTCCTTTGCTTCGCCTTCCTCTCGATCGTGTCCCTCTTAACTATTTTCTGTTGGTTCTTCTCGTCCGGCTTACTACATAACCAAACCTTATTTTTGTACATTTTAATACCTAAAGACAATTTCTGAATATTTCTTCCCTCTCTCTCTCTCTCTCGCGTCGTGCTCTTAACCCTTCAGTACCATGACGCGTTCTCATATTCATTCTACTTACTATTTGGCGATTTTATACAGCTTCAGAAACTTATGTGGAGGATTAAAGTAGTGAAGACTGTGGCCATTAATCCTCTGACCTCCATAAACGCTTCCTGAATGTCAATAAAATAGTCAAATCGTACACAAATGACAAGGTAAAAAATGTGTCCCAGTACTGAAGGGGTTTAAACATTTTGGCGCCTCATCTTGACTCCTTTACTTTCAACAGGTTCTCGTGGAAGTAACTGAAGATGTCAAGAGTGCTTTCGTGATGTAGTGATAGACTGAGTACCCGTGAGAAGCCGAACAATCAACGTTTGCTCTTTGAAATTAGTCCTAACGAGAGAACAATGAGTTTCACGTGTGTCTTGTAGCAGTTAATAGGGTGTAACAGAGGATATTTGAGACTTGAGTGTATTCGTGATGTAACAAGCTGTAGTGGAAGGTGTTAAGATATTTCAAGTGTGCTTTCATGATTATCCGGGTTTTCAAGAGCGTTCCTCCTTCTGATACTGTAAAAATATTGTTAATTTGCCACAATAACCGTAAAAAATCTTAAAATCCATGTCACTTCAAGGTGTTTAAATATTTCAAGTGTTTTTTAATGATTATCCGGGTTCTCAAGAGCGTTCCTCCTGCTGATAATGTAGAAAATATTGTTAATTTTCCACTATAACCATAAAATAATCATAAAATCCGTGTCATCTCAAGGTATTTAGAATTTCAAGTGTGCTTTCACGTTTAACTAGGCTCTTAAAACTGTTCCTCCTGCTGATAATGTAAAATACTGTTGATCTGCCAATATAACCGTAAGAAATACCCTTAAAACACGTGTTATTTCAGCTAGTATTCAAAAACTCCTTGCTTTCTCACAACGACAATTTTATAAGACCATAGACACAATTAACCGAATTTTTTAGACAGTTTCTGCTTATGATAAACGTAGAAATCTTACCAGAATCATGAAAAAATACTCTTAAAAACAGTATCTTTAAATGGGGTCTTTGGAAAGCAGTGATGGTGAGAGGAAAGCGTTTCAGAATGGTTCAATCTGACGCGCCGTGGAGCTTCAGGGACGTGCGGGAAAGTCGTATAGAAAAAGCGGAGTGTGGCGTGAACTATGCAGGTAATAATAAGGTGTTTGGGACGAGGGATGCGTTTTTAGTGGTAGGTTTTACGTGCCTTTCTTATAACGCTATCAGGCACATTCTCCTCCTCCTCCTCCTCCTTCTCCTCCTTCTTTTCTTTTTTTTCTTCTTCTTCCTCTTCTCCTTCTTCTTCTTCTTCCTCTTCTTCTTCTTCTTCTTCTTCTTCTTCTTCTTCTTCTTCTTCTTCTTCTTCTTCTTCTTCTTCCTCTTCATTTATTATAAGAATGAGGACGTAATTGAAAGGACAAAAGTTACGTCTCTCTCTCTCTCTCTCTCTCTCTCTCTCTCTCTCTCTCTCTCTCTCTCTCTCTCTCTCTCTCTCTCTCTCTCTCTCTCTCTCTCTCTCTCTCTCTCTCTCTCTCTCTCTCTCTCTCTCTCTCTCTCTCTCTCTCTCTCTCTCTCAAGGCGTCGGTATCAGATCACATAGATAAATGATACACACACACACACACACACACACACACACACACACACACACACACACACACACACACACACACACACACACACACACACACACACACACACACACACACACACACACACACACACACGTATTCCCTTTACGTTATAGATTTCTCTTTTACCAACCTTTTTCTGCAATTGACTCGTTATAATCCTAAGTGGTCGAGCCCCGGTGACCGTTTCTCGTAATGACCAACACCCTTGACTACGACACAGGTGCGCGGGGAGGCTGGGAGCACCTGCCTGGCAACGAACGGTCCGGTGTGGTGTGCTGGTCGATACGAGTTCTCAATAAGCTGGTTCTCTCTGCTGTTCATTTATCATTCACGGCGGGCAGAAAATAGATACTCTGGGTAGACCGTCAGAATAACATTGGTTTTATTAATGCAGGTGTTGTGTTTTTTCCTTCTATTTTTACGTGCTTTGTAATTCGAAGAGCTGTGAGAAAGGGTATAGGTCAGTTTGTTAGCGTCAGTTGACTAGATCGTGACGGGAAAACGGACTGAGTCTAACCCCTTCAGTACCATGACGCGTTTCCATATTTATTCTGCTAACTATGTGGTGGTTTTGACTGTTGGTTGCTTATATCTGCTACGTTTGCATATTCTAGACTTCCATTGGTATTG